>NW_023501215.1:0-122193 GCF_013396195.1 Fusarium tjaetaba
ATAGATATTATTAAAGGATAAAAGATATACCTAATTAAGTAGAAAAACTACCTAGAAAGCAAAAATATATAGGAACCCCTAAAATACCTTATTAAGGCCTAATAACTCTTAAGGGAGTTCTACTAACTAAGTTAAAAGAAAAAACCTTACTTTAATTAATAATATTAATAGCCTTAGCTAGCTAAGCCTTTACTGCGGTAAAAGACTCTGTATTTTTGATTAGTTTTAACTTATTAAGAGTCTTAATGTTCTAATAGAGTATCTTAGAATTATGCTTATTTAGCTGCCTTTTTTAATAATAAAGATACATTAAACGGTTTAAATGCTTATTAACCTATTACTGTAGTTATAATAACTTAGTCTTAGTAACCTCTTTTTTATATTTAAGATAATGCTTTTTAGTTATAAAATAATTAGTTACTTAAGAATTAGTAAAATACCTAGAAGAATTAGAAAAGGATAAGTAAACCTTTTAGATTAATAATACCTTTGCTATTATACTTTTTGCTACGATAGGTATACTGCAAATAGTACTTATAACTAGGAAAGGCCTAATATTTCAGTTTTTAAGGAATATAGTAACTGTATAATATAATAAGGAAGCTAGTATTTTTAATTAAAATAGCTTGTATATAGTAATTGCGAGTAGCTTTAGATTTTAGTATAGTGTTAGAAGGATAAGATAAAATATTATAAGACTAAGTTAGGATATACTAGGATTATATAAAAGAAGTATAGATAAGTAGGTCTTAAGGATAAGATTAATAAAAGGAGGAGATTATATTATAACTAAATAGGATATAGCGCTTATATTATATATACCTTATTAATTTTTACTAATTATAAACTAACTTATACTATATTAAGGAAGACTTACTATAAGCTACTCTACTAGCTTATAATAGACTTATAATCTAACTTATAGACTTACTATAAGCCTAGCTTACCTAACTGTAAGCCTTTACTATATATATATATATTTATTTAGTATTAGATAGGACCTAGCTTACTAGCTATTAATAAAACTTCTTTATATTAATTAAGCCTAATACATATTAAATCTACTATTAAGAGATATAATACTTCAATAACCGCTTAGTATCACGCCTTACGCTATCTGCTAATAATAAACCTAGTATGGCTTAGTTTAATACAGTTGGACCTAAAACCGTCACATTTAAAGATATTAGAAAGGTAGGGTTTTAAGGTGTATACTGTGTATCTGTCCAGAGACTTTTGGAGCATAATTTTACTAGCCTAAAACATTGGATCATTGCTTGACAGACCCGGGATACATCTCAGCGACCACATCAGTAGACTTGCACAGATCTCCTTCAGCTTATACTAAATCGGATACTGGATAGGGACCCTTTCAGCTCGACAGGGTCTGCTCCGGCATTTACAACGTAACATCTGTAAACATCGATGGATTTGGCCATTGCGTTTCCCTTTTGGTGTGATAAGGGCTGGTTATGACCTCACCAGAATGTCTGTATTTGTGCTGAGCGTGCATTAGAACAAACGAAATGGGAAATCTGTACAGAATCTCACATGCAACGAAGATCAAGAGGCCTCGAAACTGAGACCTGCAGCTAGCTCAGCCGTGCCGTGCCGTCCGACCATCGAACCGCCGTAGATCGAGCAATTTGGGTCTCAGCAGAGTGGGGTAACGCACCATATCTGGTAAAGATGGGACACCTGAAAGAAAACTAAACTGCGCTGTCATCTCGGCCCGTGCCAGGCGTGGTGTTGTAGTTCAGGATGATGTAAAGATCTGCATAGCGTGTCCTTCGAGGAGAGACTGATTGGTAGTGGCAGAGTGGTTTGTTTCCAGTGCATGCATATGTTACGACACTATTGACTTGAGAAACTGACATGTAACTCTCCCGCCCGCCTTGCTCGAACTATGCCGTAAGTATCACGTACTAGTTTTGTTGATGGGACGGCAATGCGATGCAGTCGCACGCACTCGTTGAGATCTTCATGTGAGACGATAGTGGTTCTCATATGAGTTGGTAGATGGGTATGAGATAAATAGAGCCCTTGAGCGCTGATAAGAATCAATTCTACAGACGCAACCCAAGAAACGGGACAAATACAACGAATTTGACAACAAATTACATTCTTATCTTTTCACAAGCCCTCATTTCTCATCATCCACACCATGGCCCCCAGTCAGTCCAACCTCTCCAACCCAAAGTACCTCTATGACTTTGTGGTCGCCACCTCCCAGGAAAGCATCAATTCCGGGCTGGTTCAGTACCTTCAAAACACAGGAAACAAGCAGCCATACACTTATCTTTGCTTCTTAGCTGATGAGAACGGCGAACCCACCGAGGAAGTATCCCTTGAAGAGATTCTCAAGAGGAGCGGGGGCGTCAACCCCTTTGACATTCCTGATGGTACGGATTGGAAGGATGAGCGCGTCCAGAGGTTGTACGAGGCGCGCCTCATCTGCGCCATCAGGATGAGAACTGGTATTCCTCCCGGTTGCATCGTTAACGTCCCCAACAAGGGCCCCCAGCTCAAGTTGCCTGAGCCGATTGTCACGTTGGGCAAGACCTCTGAGGCTGTGCACTTCAACATGTACTGCTCAGAGGTCACCATAATCAAGAACAATATTCCTGGCGGTAGGTTCCCCACAATCGATAACAAGAGTAACTGTACTGATAGCATGATCTTGATAACAGGATGGGGATCCAAGGGCTCATGGGTCTGGTTCCAGCAACCCTCTGGGAGCCCGTGGTACGTCAAGACTCAAACAAACCTCTTGAATGAGTCTCTGGACAAGAATCTCGATACCGAGTACTTCAAAAATCATCCAGAAGAGCGTGAGGCTCTTCGGGCGAAGTTGGCGAATATTTCGGGATCGGCTTTCAGCCTGCAGCAGCTCCTCTTTAATCTCCAGAGCGCCGTCGCACAAACTGCCCCGACATTTGCCGGTGTCACCGACAAAGCTGCCGAGTCCCTCTTGAGAAAGTCTTTCATCGATCTTTGGTCCGGAGTCGCCAAAGACCAAGGCCTGCCACTCGTTGGAGTCACCGCCGTCGCCCAGTATCCAGACGGATCGCCCCTTTGCTTGACCGCCCTGGAGCGCTGGGTCAGTCCTGTCGTCGACCCCAACTCTGGCCAGGTAATCCAAAACCCATCTGATCTCCAATTGTCGGCCACGACACTGAACTATCTCTGTGCCACGGACGGACATCCGCTGCCCGGTGCCTCGTCCTTCAACTGGAACTGGATTGAGCCTTCTGAGGTATCTCAGTCGAGCGGTGTCATCTCCATCAAACGAAGCACCATGGCTCAGCACTTGGTCAACAAGATGGAGCCCCTCGCCCGCAAATCCTGCATCAAGCCTTCAGCAAGAGTGACAGCTGACAATGTATTTGGCAAGGTTACATACTACTGGGGCTTCTCAAGTGGCCAACAGCCCACAGTCAAGGTCACTCCCTCTGGTCCCCTGGTCGCGACTCTGGACTACAGCAATACAGCTTCGGGATGGGACCAGAATGCTGCCACCTATGGCGAGCTCAAGATCACTTCGACCTACTCCTGCAGCATTGTCTTTGGGAAATATGACCTGACCAAGGTTCCTCCTGTCTACATCGCCGGCAATACGTTCACCGTCATTCAGAACTTCAAAGTGTACGTTTACGTCCAGTGGGCGGCAACGGGTCGGGATGCGTGGGTTGCCGACAAGACTCTCACAGACGAATATGTCGTTTCCGTTGACGACAGCGGTGGTCTTACATCGACACCTACCAAAAACTCTACCGTTACTGATAACTCGAAGCCAATCGACGTTGGAGCCATCGTAAACTTCTTCACTGGCGTCAAGGATCTGCTCCAAGCTATCAAAGATCGGAGCTCGGGCTTCCTAAACGCTCACATTTCGTCGATCCCGTTCAACCAGATCAAAAACTTCGTGTTCCCTGGAGCCCACGTGTTCTCTTACAAGTCGGCTGCCTTCTCCAACTACTCAGATCTTGCATGCCTCATCACCTATGTCAACCCGACCAAGTTCCAGCAGCAGCAAAAGGTTATAGAGGCCTCCGACGAAGTCGAAAGCGTGCCTGAAGCCATAGCACTCGATGAGCTGCCGCCTTTAGCTGCCTTCATTAAGGAGCTCCGGGCCGAAGACTTGAAGCGCATCGCGGAAGAAGGCCTTGGGCACTCATCGCAGTTCGAAGAACACCCTGATGTACAGGGAAGCTTTACTGTCACAGAAGTCCACAAGCATAACGACGACGGTACGTCTGACATCCACAAGCACCTGAGGACGAAAGGATCCACAGGCAAAGCAACCATTACAACAAGTACAGAGCTAATGCTCAACTATGTGCAGGGAGAGCTAGTGAAGCCTGAGGGCAAGTTTCGGGCTCTCCAGGCCTCTAACGGCACCGCTTTGCTCTTCGCGATTGACTCATCGGGCGTTCTGAATGTCATCGAGGAGACGGTTGCGCAGACACAAACTGGCTGGAGAGCCACTGACATGTCGTCCAAGGTTATCAAGGATAGGTTCCCTTCTGGTGCAATGGCCATGCAGTTCGATGTAGGCCAGAGCGTTATGAATGGGTACACTATCAGCTTGGCCATGTCAGTACGTTCAAATGGATCCGATACTTTATTTCTTTCACTTCGCAACTCTCCTTCTTCAACTTCTGAGTGGATCTCCAAACCCTACTGGAGGTCCATTCCTTTCGATGCAGAAAATGGACCTGACACCATTCACATTACCAACATTTACATCTCCGAGACGGACCAGCAACAGCAGTACATAATGGTTGACATACTTCGGGATCCTGGATCAGAACTCAAGGCTACTTCCCGCTACGTTGTTGACCCCTTTTCTTCCTCCGGGGTTTCCTGGACCGCTCGAATGCTGCCCTTTGAAGTCGAGGAGGGCACATACCAGAGCTGCATGGGCCGTGTCTCCGGCGCCTATGTCGATGGTATTTACACCGCTGGTTCCGTCAAAGGCGCCCCTCAACTGTCCTACGTGCCTCTTTTCAATCTGACAGGCAGCGCCGCGCCCATGCCGACTCGACTACCTCTACCCAACAGGACACTAGCAACAGCCATTGCCTCAGCTCGCTATGATGGCCAGAACTCCCCCAGGTATGGAACTACTGATCTATACGCCGTTGGTAACTCCACCCTCTACCGATGGGATCCCGACCAGCAGCTGGACGACAACACCGTTGGAACACCGCTTCTCACCAATTCTGTCTTCGCTGGCACCGACACCTTGATTGCCCTCATGCACAACAAGATCACTACAATCTTTGGGAAGAATGCAAGCAATGTGGTGTACTACACATCCTGTCACGTAGACAAACTTGCGGAGCCACAGTCCTGGAGCGCTCCTGTTCCCGTACTTCGAGGTGTTGAGCGTATCACTTCGTTCATCAATCTCAAAGATGGCGGTAAGACAGTCTTTGCAGCGGGCGGCAGCAAGATCCAGAAGCTGACTCAAGCGACCAACACCGACTCTAAACTTTGGCGCAACCAGTCTATCATGCTCGAGGCGGCGCCGGAGACAAAGGCCATATCGTTCAACTCTTATACTACCACGATCAACGTCAAAGGAGAAGACGGACTCCCTGTGTCAGGATCAGATATAACTCTCACAACCAAGACTCACACGCCGGTTTACATCGATGGTCTGTATTACATCTTATCAGAAGTTCCAGTCAACGTCACTGTCAATCCATCTGGCGAAGTGATCATCATCCAGGCGACTGACAGCATCGTTGGAGCTACCATAACCGCAAGGCTGGGGAACAAAGAGCATACCATCAATCCCATGGCCAGCTCATTCGAGAAACTTGCCAAGTTATCCGACAAAGATGTGCTGAAGACGGCCGAGATCCGGACCAACGTCAAGGCTGGTGGTGTGATTGGAGAGTCCAAAACCGAGTCACTGGTCTCTTCCGGGCTACCTGACGAAGAGCTGAAGGCTACCGCGGACAGTATCAAGCTGCTGACAGAGGCTTACAATAAGCACCAAGCCCAGGAGTCAGCGCTTCGCATGATGACTCCAGTTACGTCAAACATGGTGGTCTCACAGGGTGGTACAACGTTCGGTCTTGGCGATGCCATCATCGTGGCGGCCGGTGACTTGTTCAACTGGCTGAAGACGGGCATTGAAAAGGTCATCCAAGTCGTCCAGAATGCTGCTACAGGTCTTTGGGAGTTCATCGTCAAGATCGGCAATGAGGTTTACCGTGCTATCCTAGATACAGTCGAAGCTGTCGTCGGAGCTATCGAATGGGTCTTTGACAAGATCAAGACGGGAGTGGAGAAACTCATTCGGTTCATTGAGTTCCTGTTCCAGTGGGACGACATCAAACGGACTAAGCAGGTTACTCATAACTTGGTTAAGTACTACCTGTTCGATATGGTGTCTAGCATCGAGACCGCCAAGGACTCCTTCGACAGCTGTATGGATGGTGCTCAGAAAGCCGTCGCTGAATGGGCTGGTATCAAAGACTGGGCAGCGCTCGGTGATGCAGCTACCAACCCGCCATCTGGCAACGCAACAGATCCTACAAAGCATCAGAACTCGGGGTCTCAGATGATGGCAGGGCATTTCAGAAATCAAGCCGACAGAATCACAATTCGAAGCGGAATGCCTGAGGCTAGCATGGTGCAGGGCTTGGTAGATGACATGATCAAAGCGATGGAGTCACAAGGAATGGTGTTTACCCAAACCTATGACCAGCTCAAGACGCTTGCGGAAGATTTCCTAGATTTAAGCCTCGCCGATACACTCAAACGTCTCACTGGGATCCTAGTCCAAGCGGTTCTGGGAACCACCAAGGTCGTCGTCGACGCCATGCTGGACGTCTTATATAGACTCGCTGGTACTGTCGTTGATGTTTTGGATACCAAGATTCACATCCCCGTTATATCCGATATACTCAACGCTATTGGCGTCCCTGATATTTCCTTCCTTGATCTCTTCACTTGGATCGGCGCCGCAGGCATTACCACCATGTTTAAACTCGCCCGGGGTCAAGCTCCATTCCCCGATAACGCTACGACCCGCGCATTGATCGATGCCCAAGACTGGGAATCTTTCTCTGCAGTTTTGAAGCAAGGAGTTTCGGCCACGGAGGCTGAATCCTCTTCTGAAAAGAATGATTTGGAAATATCGCAAGAGGTCGGGCAAATGATCTACTCAGCGGGCCATGCCCTCGCCGGTTTCGTTGCTTTCACGGGCAACTTTCTCTTCTTCGCCGAAGCGATGGACGTCAGTCCCACCAATGTCTTTGGAATGCCCTCAGCCATCATGGGCGTGATCGGCGCCCTTGCAGCAGGTGGCGCAGACTTCCTCGTTGCCAAGATGCCTATCGAGAACAGCGCGGTCTCCACCATGCGCACAATCACGACTGTCACCACTGTCGTCTCCAAGATCATCTTCTCGGGTCCTGGTCAGAAGTACCTTGCCAAGGGCTATCTCTCGTTCATGAAGGCGAATGACAACCGCAAGGTTGGAGCGGTGTTCAACACGGCCTTGGTGTTCCCTGCGCTTTTCTGCACTTGCTACCATTTCTACGAACTGTCCAAGAAGCCAGTCAGCAAAGAGCGCTCTTTGGCAATCATCGGAGAGACTTCGAGTATGGTGCAGTATGTTGGACGGGTGTCTTACTGTGTTGCTATCTTTGATCCCGAGCCGTCGACGAGGCTCATCCCGGCTAGTGTTATGGCGGGATGTAATGTTGTTATGTTTGGATTGGAGACTGCTGGTGCATTGATTTTTTGATCAGCCTTAGTGTGGATGAGCTGGGCTTAATGTCTAAGGACAGGACTCGCACTTGAGTTTACCAAAGGTTGGGCAGCAATACATATAGCTATATGACGACTTCTTCACTGAGCGACAGTAAGAGAGAAGCATGATCCGTGACGCGTCTGACCGTGTTGTAAATTTAATACAGTGCATGAATCTCTCAATGTCCTATCAAAACATTCGCATACGGTGGGAATCCTCAAAGAGAAAGCAGAAGTGGAAGTGGCATGTGTACACTCATGCGGCGACTGCAACACAGAAGCGTACATGATGCTAGAACATGTTGCGGGGGCTACTTTCAAGAGTTCTGGGATTTTCGAGCGAAGGAAAAGAGGTGGAGGGATCATTGAGTGCCTTGGATTCGGCAGGCACATCACATTCGTATAACCTGCACTTATATGACTTTTCTCTTCCGTAAGACACTGCCGAAACATCATCCAAGTTTTGGAAGTGCCCGCTTACTAGTTCGCTTCACTAACAATTGGTTTCACTTGGAACAGAAACCTTGGTAAAGATCGAGATTATAAAATATCTATGATCTCTCCATCTTCTGTTACCTTGCATTAGTGAGCGTCTTGGGAAGTTTAAAGCTAAGTATTTACTAGTATGACGATCCCATATTTCATAGCTTCGGTATCACAAACAGGTCAATATCTTGACTCTGACATCATCTATCGAATATACCTGTCGTTCTTCTTGTGGGAGCTGCCTCTCTTAATATCGCGTGCCGTCATGTTTGAACTGCATATATGTTGATCATTCATTAGTAAGTCGTATTTAGCAATTCTTGTCGTCTAATTAATATCGAAATGTCGATTGACTGCTCTTAATCGCCATGCTGTGACTTCGATGGGAGCTGTCTTAATAGGCTATGCTGAAGTATAAATCGCCATCAGCCGACTACCTCAACAGCATACTACTAACACAGCTTCTCTACAACCATCACACAAGCATACCACGTTATCAAAAGTTCTATAACAAGACCCAATTATGTAGGCTCGCAGAACTGACTGTTTGCTTTCCTGTCCTCTACTAACTTCCCCCAGACCGCAATCATGAAGACCACCGCCATGCTCATGATCGTCGCCTTCATCAGCAGCGCTCTATCTCTCGAAGTCAAGGACGCTTCAACTCCGGGTGGTGGAACTCCAGGCTCGCCGGCCTGCGGCCGCCAATGCCTGATCACAATTTCCCCAGTTGGCGGGGCCTCCACCCAGAGGTCCGATGGCTTCCCTGGCTCTTGTAAGGAGTACGCCACTGGCCAGCTCAAGGGTATAAACCGTTCTGTTGATGGAGGGCGTCTCAACATAAATGGTGTTGGAGGAAACCTCGTCATCGACTTTGTTGTCGCGATCGCCGTGCTTCCTTCACCAATTGTAAGGAGGCTGTTTACACTGGTGCGCAGTGTAGCCTTAAGCCGTAGTCCCTCAGCGTATTTGTCTGCTTACAAGGACCCAGCAGTGAAAAGACAAAGCCAGTTATGTATCTCGGCTTCTAAGACAGTTTCCCTCAGAAGACTAGCGCCCTGTTGACACACTGCTTTCTTATGCCTGCGACTTCGGCAAACATGGGGAGCTGACACCTTCTAGCTATTGAAACTTATAAGAAATTCCTCAACTATCATAGTTCGCCTAATGTGACCAGAGCCCCTTTTCAGGAATGGGCTTATCAATATTGCTTCTCTTTTCAGCTCTCATTTGATCACCTTCTCTACTGGGCAGTTGTGTCTGTGCGAAGTGTTTCAAAGCCAGTAGCTTAACCCAATGCGATGCGACGCTCTGTTGGTTGTTGTGCTGTTGGTTGTCCCCTGTCAAACCTGCATATGCAACTAGACAAATCTGGAATCGACTGAAGAGAATGGCAGAGGGAACTTCAGATCTTGCATTTTGAAAGCACTACAAAAGAGAGAGATAACATGAAAGCCAGTATAGAAATATTGCAAAAGGTAAACATGTAGTCTTTTTTGACTTCTCACTTGTGTTCAAGATTTGACGACAGTGGTGGGAATGGGGTCAGATCATCAAATTCAACCCCAGCACTCTTAGACTACGGCTCGGGCCTGAACTAATCCTATCTCGATCTTCGGCTGCATATCACCCGGGGAGGATGGTCCTGGTTTAATTAATGGCCCCTTATCGACTTGGTCTGGGCTCCTGCTCACGAATCAGTCAAAACAAACAAGCTTGTCCACCACGACCAGTAACTGGGTTTCGCGTTCCGCACCTACTAAGAACGGCCCATTATCCATAATTTTTAAGACGTGAAAGCATCTGTCCCCAACATGATTATGATTTTGATCCTCACTCTGCTACTCTCGATATTCGCCAATCGTGCTTTATGCGCTACCACATTCCTGCGTCCCCCAGAATGGAACGATGCGGTCGACCGTAAAGCTGGCTTCGGAAAGAATGTACGGTACACGGTTGGAAACGCGACTGATATTCTTTGGGAAACCGACCTCGACAAAGTTGAACTGTACTTGATCCAAACAATAGAATCAACATATTGGGAATATATATTAGATTGTAGGAAACCTAGAAGCCTATCGTTCGTATACGACATGCTGACCCGTGTATTTAGCATCTCGTACTGAGTGCAAGGCTGAGTGGGATGTATCAGGAATACTGAAAGAGAATGAAGACGCTGTGTACTACTTTGCCTTAGGCGAGGATCCCAATGGGCTTACGGGTCCCGACGGCCTTATGACATCCATTGCTTCGACGCAATACTTTAATGTCACCGCCCCGAGAATTGAGACGACGATCGCATCCACGTTACAGACTTCTACCACGGGACGGAGCATGTCTTCCTCTCATGTCGCAACGTCCGCGACGCAGCTCCTCCCAACATCTACGGCTCCAGATGAGAGCTCGAATTCAGACGCTGATCTAAATTCCGACTCTCTGATGTCCAAGGGCGAAACCGCGGGTGCCGCGGTTGGGGGCACCATCGGCGGTCTAATACTTCTTGGCGTTGTCGGATGGTTCATCTGGAGAAGGTTGGGACGAAGTAAAGGAAATACGGACATGTCAGTGGTTCCTCAGAGCCAACAAGGGCAGGTCAGCTATTCCGAGACAAAGGCTGAGCTACCTGGTGATATGGCGCTGGAGGTGTATCCTGCGGGGTATGCTAGAAGTCCACCGGGGCTGCATGAAGCGCCTTGATAGGGGGGGGGATTTCATCGAGACCCGAGTTAAACAACAAGGCGGGGAATCATAATCATACCATGATAGCAGATGGACTTTCGATAATTAGATCACTCTGACACTTACTCAAAAGCCACGCGAAAAGTTGCGTGGTCATCTTACCGTGGTTATGGAGTTGAATAGCCAATAAGCTTCAAGCTGCCAACACAGATGACGAATGAAGATGCGCTGATATAAGCTTCAACTCGAAAGCCATGGACAGTGACCAATGAACCTTCCTACATTCTCTCGGCGTTGAATCTTGTAGGACTCGGGATTTCTCTACTTTAGGTTTAACAACGCTCATCCGATTAAAGTGGTTGCATTGGCTCTGGTCATCCACCCAGGGCTTGACCCACACAAAAGGCTTGCGAATACTTTATCGTCCTCGATAAACGCGCCAGTCTTGAATATCTCGGTATCATATGATACTCTGTGGCTTGCATATTTGTCTTGTGGAAACAAGAGCGCGTCAACCACGTAAGATAACTTAACCACTGGCGTAATGTATGATTATGATTTAACAGATAACATTCGAGTAATTGGAATGCAATGCCTGGGAGGCTGCGCGCAGAGGGGAGTTTGCTTTCTGAGAAATCTGAAGTCTAATGTGATGTCGTCACAACACCTCTCACGCCGCCAGACGTTTGGCCTGCCTACTCGGCCATTTAGCCACGAGAGATATTGGTGGTGGCATCATTGTGGGAGTATACCATTCATGGCTTATTCTGACCTCCATTCCAACATTAGCCACGACTCTCAGATAACCATAAATTACCATCGCTCGCCCTCGTATGCGAAATTGACATGATTCCTTTTTCTTTATACTATATCCTCCTCCACTCTTGAAACATTCAAAGTTAAAAGAAGTGTATGGGCCACGTGTCGATCTCTCACACATTGATTCCAGTCTAACACCGCCCATCATGCAACTGAATTGGGTGTTCCTCTTGGTATCTTCGCTCGCCAGCCTAGCAGCCTGTAGAGACCTGGAATTCGTTAACCCCCCGCGATTTGACCTGCTCGATGACGGCTTCCGAAATTACGGCAACAACCAACGCTACAAGCAAGGCGAGATCGTCGACGTCATTCTTTCGGACTATGGTGACATGGGAGACTTGGCTGTTTGGCAGCTGAGTACTGCGGGAAATAAGAAAGGTCGAGAAATTCCACTGGATGGTATGATGACTTGCATTCTGTAGGCTTGCGAGAGTCATACTGATCTGATATCACAGTGATAAAGCAATCTAAGATCACCAAGACTGGTAACTCACGCCGCTTCAACTGGACGGCTGCGTATGACATCGGCCACTATCTGCAAAACGGTGAAGACGCTGTTTATTATTTCGGGATAAGGGAAAATAGCCACGCCAAGGTAACTGTAAGATCCGCATTCTTCAATGTCAGCATGCCGGATAGTGGGAGGCCCAAATCCCCCGTGGCTTCGAAACCATCCCGCAAAGAAAAGAACCGCAAGGGAAAGAATTGCAAGAGCTGCAACAGCTGCCAGAAGTGCCAGAACCGTAAGGGAAAAAACCCCAAGGAAAAGAACCCCAAGGAGAAGAAAGCGAGTGCAAGGTCCGGATTGACTGGCGGTCAAGTGGCAGGCATCACCATCGGTTCCATCGTCACTTTTGCCCTCATACTGTGCGGTTTCTGCTGGGGTTTCGAGCGCATGAGAGTAGCAAAGCAGTTGCGAAAGTCACAGGAGTTTGAACTCAGAAACATGGAACGCGACGTGCGCTCCTTGAGGGAGACGGTAGCAAAACTTGGGGCTTGATGCAACATGCACTCAAGAATAGCAGCATCGCAAGACGAGACGTTGCTGCTAGTGGGTAAACTCCTACCAATTAATCTGTCTGAGCGTCGAGGTCTTGGTCAAGGCCATGCTACCGTAGTACTTTTTCTAGCTAGGAATAAATCCGCTTATGACTATGCTACCCAGTTTATACGCGCCGATGTCGTTGATTTGTGCTCGGGTGAATTAGTAATCGTATTACGATGTAGGTCTCTGAGTCACAGGCGCAATTGGCTGAGTACTAAAAGGCTCACTGAACTATTCCTTCAACCGCCAAGAAGCGATATCTTTAACATCAGTAACTAAATTAATGAAGCCAAGATGAGTTTCGAATTCACAACTCTCGATGTTTTCACCACCACCGCCTTTGAGGGCAACCCTTTGGCAGTGGTGACGATACCCCCACCAAGCCAGCACGCGCCCCTCACCCAATCTCAAAAGCAGCGCATCGCCCGCGAGTTCAACCTCTCTGAGACTGTTTTTGTACATGATGTTGAGAATCGTGCGGATACAGACGAGAGAGAGATTGATATCTTTACTCCCAACTTCGAATTGCCATTTGCGGGGCATCCGACCATCGGCGCAGCTATTTTTCTTCAGCCCCAGGGCGTAAAGGCCATGATTGCAAAGGCGGGCAGAATTGATCTTGAGTTCGAAAACGGTTCTGCGCGTGCTTTGATCCCGCATGATGTCAAGCTTCATAAGAAGCGCGTGCCAAAGCATGAGATCGAAGCTGGTTGGAATGAGAAATTGGCAAAAGTCGCTGCTGCTGATGAGGGTGCGCCGCTGTTCAGTATCGTCAACGGGATGACTTTCGCGCTTGTGGAGCTCCCCTCTCTGGAGTTACTTGGCGCTGCCAAGGTCGGAGCCATGAGTTACATTGACGGCAACCTGCAGGATGACGGCTGGAAACACGATTTCGACTCGAGACGCTACTACTACACGCTTCTCAAGAGCGAGACGTCATCTGACGGAAAGTATGTGCAGAACCTCCGCACAAGACTTGTCAAGCGCAATATGGAAGATCCTGCTACTGGAAGTGCCGCGTGCGCGTTGTCGTGTTACTTGGCGTTGCACAAGCTTACTGCGAATTCGATCAGGTTCAATATCACGCAGGGCGTTGAGATGGGACGCGAGAGTCTCATCGTGGTTGATGTTGAGGTCGAGATCAGTGAAGATGGGGAGAGAAATGTTAAGACTGTTCATCTTAGTGGGAAGGCAGTCGAGGTCATGAAGGGAACAGTTCGCATTCCATGAGCCACTACCACTACCTGTCGGTTTGATGAATGGCTCGGCCAGTATACATTGATACCTGATAGAGTATAGTTATAACATGCCACAATCATGAGCTCTACTATTCTACCTAATTGAAAACTCGTGCAGTATTTCACTTTATGCAATTTCCTTTGCTTCAACTTGCCGCGTGCCTACTCTTGACGCATCGGTGTCACCTAATTTCTCGGTCCCGAGGATTAAGGAGTCCTTTTTCGTCCTTCAGTAATTCAGTGAAAGTGCGCAAACGACTTCTTCTCCACTCCAACTATTGACGTCATCGAGCGTTCTCCGCAATTAATCTCCTTTGCGTACCGGATCTTTTTTGTGAGTTGAACGAGACGAGGAAAAATAAAACAGATGTTAGCGGGGCGGCTGACAGGCGTGGCTATGGTGCGCGACAAGTAATATGCATATTTGTGATATTCTTGCATCATATCCGCTTTATTTTCAAGTCTGCAACCAATATTGCTGCTGTGTAACCCACCTCTGGTCACAGCCTGATCAAGATGCATGGGACTAGGAGCCGCGATGCACACATTTGTAGCAGCATCTCTGTCGGCCTGGCCGAGACCTTATCGACAAAACTTGCTCAGTGGTTATTCTCAATGGGTGAGGCTCAATTCATCCCGGCATTGTCTTTCTAAAGATGGGCCGCAATACTGATCATGTAGAAAATGTACATAGTTCAATTGACTATGCAGGGCGGCCATCACAAGGGTGCCGCATGACTACTGCATACTGTGCAGCCTGGGCATTGATTGCTGCCTAAACTGTCTTTCAGCTATTATAAATATGCCGTTCCAGTCCTTTCACTCAACCTGGACCACCCACTGCCACATATAAGCAATTATTGGCACCCTGCATAACACCACCTTCAAGCCATTTCCACACTCATTGAGCAAAGATGTCTGATCAGAAAGGTAAATCTGCTGTGGTCAGTGAATCTTGAACTTCACTCACCCTTGTCATTAGTTTCAGCAAGCGACGCCCTTCCTTGCAAGACCATTGGTACCTTGCAGGATGGTATTCAATACACGGAGCGCTTCGCCGTCCGCGTTGTGCTGACGGATGATGAGGGGCAAGTCGCCGTCATCAAGGCTGCCAAAGACAACTACTACAAGCTTCCAGGTGGTGGTATTGAAGCAGAGGAGGACCATCTCAAGGCTGCAGAGCGCGAGGTTGCAGAAGAGACGGGCAGTACCGTGACCATGCAAGCTGGCTGCATTGCCAAGACGGAGGAGTATCGGAATGACCTCCACCAGATATCCTACTGCTACCGGGCGAAAGTCGTTGACAAGACTGGCAAGCCTGCCTTGACCGATGAGGAGGTGGCTGATGGGCTGAATCATGAGTGGGTTCCTCTGAATCAGGCTCTGGAATTGATGACTGCAGCGGAGCCTACTTCCGAATTGGGCCGTTACATCAAAGGCCGGGACATTTTTCTTTTGACACAGGGTCTCAAATACGCTTGATTGGAGGCGAGGATTGTACCTTAGTCGATGCCTACTCGGCCAATCGTAGTCGTCCCAGCCAGAGCCTCGTTGTTGACGTATCTTTGCTTTGCGTGTTGGTGCCTGACTTGGACACCAGTTAGTGACGGTTAGCTTCTGATGTAGGAGCTGACATAAAAATATCCCCATATACTGACATGGCATTTCGCATGTGATGGACGAGAGGGAGGTATTCCCTAAGCGTTTGGAATTGCAGTACCTGCCATCTTTCAGCCTGTCCCCTCGAACAGCCTTAGGCAAAGTCTCTCAACCTGCGATGAACCAAAGCTACATTTTTAATCATGCGTGACTATCGGTGTAGATATGCAGGGATGGCAGGTATCAAACCAAGAGTTGCTGCACCTGCTGCAAGCCAAACAATAGGTTGAAACGACCGGTCAAAAGTGCATTTGATGCGCTGTCCTTGCATGCGACCGTGGCCGGAGCATCCTTTCCACTTCTGGCGCCTGAACCCTCTGAATTGAGATCACTCATGAGGCTCAACTGAGACGCTATTGCTGATTTACGTGGGGGTCCATCGTTGTCCGAGTCGGTTTCCCGCCGGAGTTTTGATATAATAGCCTCTACTCATCAGTACCTCAAACTGATAGCATACAAGTAACAGCTATCGTTTAAATAGTCCTCCCCTACAGAATAGCATCTTTTGTCAACATCTTTACCATGTTCTTTTACGACTCCACTCTTCAGCTTTACATCAGCGATAAGCCCCTTTTGATCTCGGACAGGGTATTAAAAGCAGGAGAAAGGATTGGCATATCCGTCACTTGGGATGATAACGGTTATGTGAACAAAGTCTCGTACAAAATGGCAAAAGGTCTCAGCCAGGAATTGGGTTCCGTCTTGCTTACCGTCCAAGATTTCATGGGATTAGCACAGAGGCAACCCTGGGCTGCTTCGCAGGAGTTTGCAGAGTGGCTAGATGACACATACACCCTCTCGCAGGAGAGTACGGCTATGCTTGACGCTAAGGGCAATCCCATTTCAGTGCCTCAAGCACGGCCTGCATGGTTCTCACTCGACAACATCGACGGCCGAGGCCTTCCTACACTGCTCTCCGAGTTCCCTGAGAGGGACTTATGGAAATTCTGGACCCTCGGACACCGCGGCTTCACTGCTGCCGCAGTCCGAAGTTTCGTTGTTTCGTCCGGCACATGCTCGTTAGACCTCGGCATTCCACAGTTTGCGAGGCACAGTAAGCTGATGGTTAGAGAATGCTATCGAACCAAACCGGCCACAACCCAAACGAGTATTGACCGACTGTGGCCTGACTATTTGTCGAAGACACTGAGCCGAGATGACGAGGCAATTCGATCATTTCTTGTCTCTATTGATCCAGAAGAAATCGTTTCGCACTGCCTCCAAGACAAATTCATCACTGAAAGGGATCAGGAACGGTTGGCTGATCTCATGGGAAAGAAGCGCCTCCTTCTCGGCGATTACCAAGGTCTCCGTCCAATGACCTGCGAGACCATTTGCAAAGCCATCTCGGCGCCGAAGGCTTCCGACATGACCTACGTCACTGGGCATCAGAATCCAGACGCAGACTCAATCGTAAGCTCTGTTTTCGAGGCTACCAGACGGAGTCTAGTGTATCCCGAAAAGCCATGTGTTGCATGGGTCGAAAGACTGCCCCCTGTTGTTGAAACGATTTTGGGTTCTGATATAAGTGCACGTATCAGAAATACGCCAAAGTTTGAACCACATCACGATGTAGTCCTCGTTGACTGCCATCGTTTTGATCATGGCCATCAGTACCAGGTGAGGTCCATCATAGACCACCACATAATCACGACCAAGTTTCCCTATTACGTCTCCATCAGCCAAGAGGTATCATGGTCATCGACTATCCAGGTCTATATCAAAATGTTAGGATCCGGACTCGATGTAGACCAACAGACCGCTAGGATACTTCTCGAGGCGACCGAGATCGAGGCCGAACCTCATTTGATGCAGTCAATGAGCAGAATCGATCAGATGGCTCTGGAAAGACTTAAGTCACTTTCCCATGGAAGTGCGTCGTATCAAGATCTCATGCAGCTTCTCCTCCATAGCAACGTCGAGGTCGACCCATTCCTCGAGGACTACAAAGAAAGTTGCTATGGGTTTGCAGTGCTTAAGTCTCAGAGGCTTACGTCGTACGATGAGCGGGCCATGAAAAACAATGTAGAGAAGCATCTTCCATTGACTGTTGTTAAACAGGTCATATTCGACGGAACCATGTTCGATCGCCTCTCAACAGAGAAAATATCAATGCACTTCAATGATCGCTTCTATGACAAAGGATTCAGGAATGCTGTCAAACATGTCATTTTATCTGCCTGTGCTGCTTTTCACGGCGCTGATAACGTGACTGAGGATGGTTTCAGCGTTCTAGTGACTAATGTACCTTGTCAAACTCCTCGTTTGCTCTTGATGCCTGCTTTAGAGGGTATTGTGAAAGAGCATTTGAGGTTTTTCTACTCGACGACCATTGGAAGGTTCGTGTCCTGCGGGTTCTACACGGATATCACCGCGGTTTACGGAAGACCCGGGGAGGAAACACTCCCAACAACGTGCATGTCCTTCGATCACGTCAAGGGACTTCTTTCAAAACAAGAAAACACGTCTTTCCTGAGCTTGAAGCAGTTTTGGTATGTATACCATGAGCGTCAGGGTTTGGGAGACACGGTGTCCCTCGATAGCATGCGGAATAGTCAATACGTGGAGCTTCTAGACACGGTCATTCGGGAAGGGAAAGCGGTCAGCCATGGTGAAGAGCCGACAATTACATTGCGCATTGAAGACGCAAAGCCTGCGCTTATTCGGTCTCGTGATATTGACAGAGCGACGGGCTTCCCTAGTCAGTTGATATCGCCAGACACTTATGGAGATCCGGAACTCTGGAGGTACTGGTCACCAGATCGAGATGAGAATGTTGCCACCAGAGGTCATATCTTCGTTATGGATCAGACAAGTATCGACCTCAAGATTGGGCGCAATGAAAGGACCAAGCAACTTACGTTTCGACCCATCTATCGCGACATTTGTGACTTGAAGTATGAGATACGACCTGACGGAGGGCGATGGATTTCTGTCACGGTATTTCCCAGATTGTTTTCCGTTCCAGGCTCGGGATAGGGTGAGGGCTCTGTATTTCGTTGGGTACATCTTTACGTCTTTTCTTTTCCATCCAGCATGCCCGCCAACTTCAACCTTCAGACAACAAAGGTTGCCTGTAGCCTTTCGACTTGGCTTCTTGTCAACACTCCCTTTTCTATTAGATAGTTCTCAACACCGTTACTGCCTCCAATCCAGTCCAGAAAGTGCTGCATAGATTCTTTCCTGTCGAACGTTAGCCTTCCAGTGTTGATCTAGTAGTCCCTTCCTCAGACAAACCTCGAACCAAAGAAACGGGACTCTTCTTCAGATAGGCCAGGTCCATCGGGACGCATCTCTTTTACTATCGCCGCTATCTTTTCCTTGAGTCCCGAAGATGATAATGCATATTCGTGGGCAACCAGACTGCTGTCCACGCCACACAGACTCAGGATCAATGCACTGATGACCCCTGTTCGGTCTTTTCCAAGCGAGCAGTGAATCAGAATCGGTTCGAGCTCATGGGCCGGTGTATCCGCCAAGTATGCGAAGATTTGACCGAACGGCCGGTTGGTATTTTCGGGCGAACAAGCGGATGTCAGAATGTCTTGATAATATGAAAGGTATCCCTATTAACTTTGTCAACCATTATTTACGAAGCATGCTTCCTCTTGGCCCATACCTCATTTCCTTCCTGCCTGAGCTTAATATCTCTTTCGGCTCGCCTCCCATCCTTGTAAAAGTCGTCAGGAAAGACAGGAACCGGGACACGCGGAACCTGGTCCCATTCCCTAATTTGACCCCACCCGTTCTTAGTGCTTTTCTCAATCTCACCATGCGAACGAAGGTCGAAAACCTTGGCTATACGAAGCTGTCGCAGCCGAGCAATACCTAGCTCCGAAATGCGGGACGGGTCTGCTGATCGATAGATGAGGCCTCTTCTCACTGATCTTCCGGGACACTTCGCCGAAGGATATCCTCCGAGATCTCGAAAGTTTGGTAGTCCTTCCACGCCAACGACCTGTGGAGACGGGCGACTAGACGTTTCAATCAAAGTTGAAGGCATGATCCTCAAAACCCCGGGAAAGGTAACATAGTAAACCACAAACTTTTAATAGCTGCTGGAGGTTCAGGATTATAGAAGACAGGGAGGACACAACAAAGTTTTTCACTTGCCTCGTCCTATACTGTGTTGTTATAGATGGAGATTACGGTATCACAAATGAGCGGTGAAGCTAGGTACTAAGGACAAGACAATTAGTAATATGGTTCGACAAGCTGCTGTACACAAATCAGCAGTCGATACCCGCAACGCTGTGCCAAGGTTGATTTCCGTAACTGTCAAGTAAAAGCGACAATTTTGCTCAAAGATTTTCTGTCGCACGTGGCAAAATACCCAAGTCACACGCAGTGAGAAGTTATCAATGCCTAACATAATTATTTGTACCTCACAGATAAGCGGGGAGTCTCGAAACTTCTGTCCAGATGATTAAACTGTGCTCATGCTACCATAAGCCTGTGATACCATAAGCCCATGAAGAGTCTACAGTAGATACATTCAATTATTTACTGCCTTTCCCTGACTGTTTGGCTGGCTGTTACGCCAACAGACATGGTAAACCCCAGGTGGTTTTACATAATTTTCAAGGCCCTGAGGAGCGAAAGATCAAGGTTGTTCATCTTAGCAGAAAGGCAGTTGAGGTCATGAAGGACAGCGTATAGTGACTATGCCTGCGACTACGACATTTGTGCCTTAGTTTAGCAATTGGGATCATGTATTTATGAGTTTTTTTTCATGCTTTGCTGGTAGGGCCTCATACTGACGTTGAGGTTTGTGCACATCAAAATATACGACAAGATATGTGGGAGGCCGCACCGCCTGGTCTAGCGATTTCAACAATATTCTTCACCACAATATTGAAATTCATAAGGAACAATCTTGCAAACAAATGGCAAACGTTTAGCATATGTACGAATATTTGCTAGGGAGCTTACACCAGCAGCCAAGCGAGATCGTAGACATCTCTGATGCAGGCATCTGTATAGCACGTTGTGTCCGGATACTTGCTAGACTGAAGAGTTTCATTCCGCGCGGACGTAAGTAGTATTGCTGCAATGCTGTTGCAGTGGACCAATCAATTTTGACTGTGCAAGTTCACTTACAACTTCGTGATCACTGTATGACAAATGTAATCCCCGGCAACCATGACTTATTATGCTGTGTAGCTGCCGTCACCAAGAATTGACCGGCCCCCATTAATCTCACTAAAATCTCAATTATCTTAGAAGATTTAATAATAAAGTTCTCTTATTTTATATAAACTTATTTCATTTTCTTATCTTTAGGTAAGGATTACCTAGAACTTGTGACACCCGGGGCGCTGCTGGATCATAAGCAGTACATCCTGTAGCCATCCGCCTTGACAGTGCCAGCCAGTGCTTGCAGTAAGCGCCCTGTGAATATTTGATCTAGTCCTAGGCAAGACGGGGTTTTCTTCTTTTTCTTCGCTCTCATATTCCTCTTCTCTCTCTTTCTTTCCCTAACCAGTCACCAAAGTCCACATCAGAATCATGGCGACACCCTCACTGCCCTGCGCGAACTGCGACCCAGATGGCCTCGGTTGCCAGAACGCAGGCAAATCCGGCTGCGCCAACTGCCGTCTGGTCTTCGTAAGTATTTGCCTCAGGTTGTACATTTTCCTTGCACCGCGCTCACAATCTTGCAGTACTGCAGTTCCGAATGCCAAAAGGCTCACTGGCCCGTTCACAAAGGTCACTGCAAATCCCCCATGAACAGCGAAGATTGGAAGCCTGAGTGGGTTCGGCAGAAAAGAACTCCTGGCTTCGTGGCGGACATCGAAGTTCCAATGAGTTCTTCCTTTGGGGGAGACAGTTGGCTCTGGGGCGGCGTTCCGGCCCTTGACGTTCTCAAACTTGAGGCGAACGAAGGGGAGTCCTACAAAGGGAAACTTTCCCTTCTCTTTGCCGGTACGTGTTTCTTCCTCTTGTCCATTTGCTGGATGACCTGTCGGCGCGACTAACGTTTCCTCTCGTCAGCCTCGGGCGATATGCGAAATGTCGTCAAGACCATCGCTCAACTTCCCCCCGGGTGGGATCAGCCCGTCGACATCGTCATGAATGACATCGACCTCGCCGTTATCGCGCGAAATGCAATCCTTCTTCTCATTGCACTTACGGCCGATCACGAAAATGAAGCAACCGACTGCATCATCCATATTTGGTACTCAAGCCTTATCCGCGAGTCTGACCGCGCCATCCTCGAACAGCGCGTCCGTCCGCTCATTCAGACCGTCTGCGACAAGATCAAGGACAAGCCTGCCAATCGCATCTTGGGCAAGACTTGGACTTTCGGAAAGCGTTCGCTTCGACTTGTTCTCACCAAGGCGGCTTGGGATAAGTTCTTGTCCTACACGACTGTCCCCGAGGGCTTGACCGTCGAGCGAGCGAACGAGATTCGCAAGGCTGTGACGCTCGCAGAGTCCCACTTTGACTTCCTCGAGCGTCACTATCTGTTCGCGATTCCATCTCATCGCGTCCCCATGCACCGGTTTCGCGAGGACGGAATCCTTCAGCCTTTTGGAGCTCAACGCAGCGAGTTTTGCATCCCGAACCCGTGATTAACATTCTCCCATGACCCTGCTTCAAGCTAACATGTTCAGAACGTTGTTCCAGGCTCCATTCGACTGGCCAATCCCGGGCGGTTCGGATCCATGCGATGGGTGGTCTCCGAAAGACCTTGAGGAGACTGACAATGGACCGGCGACTTCCGACATCGATGGCAAACTCTTCACCCATCTTCGCTCGATGCTCAAGTCCTTCACGTCGCGTATTGCGAGCACCACCATCAGCTTTCAGCTGCTCAATATCGAAGCTACTAAGCTCATTGATCACCTTAATGAGGGGTCGTTTGATCGTATTGAGGTAAGGCATGATGAACTTTTCTCCAGTTATAAACTTACACTTGCCAAGTTTCCAACATCTCAGACTCTGTCCATTTGGGGCCCCATCTCACAGCCCTAGCCATGTTGCCTTTGCTTCGATCATTGTCCGGCAATCCTCACGCAACCCTCATCACACGATTCGAGGTCGCTATCGGCAACGCCATGACAAAGGAAGATTATCGAGTCGGAACTCGGGACGAAAGGGCTCAGAATGAAACAATGGCGATTCTCTCAGACTATATTCCAATGCGTCGTCCGCCTACTTGCACATGGGATGTAGAGATCATCAAATGGGACCATGCTTCAGAGTTGATTCGCACCTATGACCATATCTATGACAGGTGAGCAATTGGAGGAGTCTGTCTGGTTTGTTCTTTGGATCTAACAGTTCTAACTAGGATCGCCCACGATCTCGAGTTTCACAAGTTTCCGGAGTATCTCAAGGTCGGGATCAAGGACCAAAGCACCATCATTGAGAAGTGGCCTTTCAGACTCAAGCTCAAGTTTGGTCAGCAAGGTGCACAGCAGGAGTTTGATCGTGTGATGGGGCAGGCCATAACTGCAAAGGCGTTCTACTTGGAGTTCAAGAGGGTCTAGTTCCCAACCGAGATGCTGGCAAGGAAGCTGATAAGGGATTCGTCTGGGATAGATGCATGCGGGCCAGAGGACTGTATCGTGACTCTCATAAACGTCATCAAAATACGCAGTATCCCCGAGTGACGTCGCATTTATAAAGCGGTAAAATCGGCGAAGTCGAAACAAAAGCCGGCATATCCGTGCTATCCAGGTTGGTTTTCAGCTGTGCGCCAAAATTCGTTAGTTTTGGACCCTTATCCTTCAAGGTGCCTAAAATTGGCGCTGGTGGGAAATATTGCTCCGAATTGAGACAAACTATTGACTATCAGGTGGGTAAGAACTGCATTAGGAATTTTAGTGAAGCTGCCACAACCCTGGGTAATAGGATAATAAGTGAACTGTTGATTTGTTGGTCTTCTCTGGTGCGTGGCCTACCTGGCAACCTGCCTGACAGGCCTAAAATAAATCGGAATCGTATGTCTCACGGACCTATTTCCGCTCGAAACCAATGAATGACTGGCCAATCCTTGTCTTCCGTCATATCGCTGTCCAAGCGATATACACAGGATGCAGAGGATGACAGCTGAACTGGCCTCGACTGGCCTTTATTGCCAAGATATGGGGCATTGCATCTACCAGCCAGCCACAACAGCATCCTTCCAGGTCACATTGCTGGCTCCCTCTTCTCTTTTCGATTGACTGCATGAGGTATCCTACGAGATAGCTATGGCACCGAAGCAGACATTCTCTATAAATACCGAGATCCTTTCTGTTGAAAATATAATTCTTCGTCAACTTCTAACCACACCTCTTTCTCAAATACCCTGCCAATTTCTTCTTTTACCCTTATTGGTTAAATACAACAGCAAGACTACAACATGGCATGTTCAGCCTTAGCAGAAAGAATCGGCACCGAGCTTCTGGTAAAGTTTGCTTGTGGTATCGCAGAAGCTGCTGGCGAGAAGGTTCTTGAAAAGGGCCTCGAGGAGTTGTTTGGCAGCGATGAACAGAAACTCAAGAACGAGATCGCAGATGTCAAGAGGAAACTCGAAGAAACCATCGGCCTAATTCGCGATGTCAAGAAAGCTATAGACAACCTCGCCAGTCAATTGGCTGGTAGCATCTTGCAACTTCGAAGTGACTCCTTGAATGGTCACTAGACAAAGATTGACAGCCTGTACAATAGCATCATCGACATTTTCGAGACTGTTGTCAGTGACTCTGGGATAGCGGACCTCGAGAAGCGCCGGGAGAGAATGCGTGACCTCCAAAAGCGATTGGATACTCAACTCAAGGAGGCTGCTAAGGAGGTCCCCGAGAGTCTGGAACAAATCAACAACTTTCTCGGCGAGGAGGGAAACAATTCGTTCCTCAAACAACTTGCACAGCATACCTTTGACAATTCTGAGGAATTTCGAATCTTCTGTCTCAAATGCAGAGCTTTGCGGAGTAACAATTCTTTAAACAGTAATTGAACATGTTTAGCTAACTTTAGGATTAGGTCTACAGCTACTGGGCAGTTGTCGGTCGGGGTATCGAGCTTCTAGAGATGGCGACAAAATCCCCGAAAGTCCATTTCCCTGAAGGAGAGAAGACTGTTGTTCGTCACATTGGATATCTCGAGAAGCAGCGAGAATTCTTCGAGTCGTCCGTTGGCAAGGCAACAATCGAACTGTACAACAGGCTGATGGAAGTCAAAGAGGAAGGGAAGTTGCAAGTCTGGTTTGCGACTAACGCTTCATCTGGGTTCACAAAAAACGAATCAGCTTTGTCCGTTGGCCTTCCTATCGCCGTTGCAAACGCCGGGTGGCAGAAATGGTACCTGACACCTGCGGCGGGTAGGAAGTCACTTGATTCATTCAGTGCCGCTGCCTATTGGCTGCAAGAGATTGATACGGGTGATTATTTGGGCAGCACGACTGGAGGTCCTGGAGGTCCTGGCCATGCCGCTGGTAGACCCGTGATTAAAGGCCATGGGCGGCTGGATTTCCCCATCCAGTGGAACTGGTTTATCAAGCCTTCAGCGCCTGGTTCCGACAGGTTCACTATCAGGCAAGAGGAATCTCCTGGTTGGGCTCTATCTGTGGACAACCGAACTAAGGCGGCGGCACTGTCAGGGCCCTTGCCTAACCTAAGCGCTGAGTTGTTCCAAATTCTACCCGTAGATAACTGAAGATCGACAGTAGTGGTATTGGCGGACACGCATGGATTATGAATCCTTCCAGATAGTCGTTTAGTAGCTTAGCTTCCTCTCTTTAATATACTCATAGTCATGCATAGCTTTTACTCTTTGGCTGTGATAAGATTCACGGGTTAAAGGAGGTTTCATCCCTAAGGGACATAGGTAAAGAACACCAATCCTTTATCACAAAGTGCTGAATCGCGGTGACAATCGATATACGTTCCATGGGTTCTACTACTTCAAGTACAATGGATTCACTCCTGGACTTAGAAAGCTGTCTTCCTCATAGGCCTCTAATACCTCGCTTTTAGTTGCTTAGAAGCGTTCATGTATTATTTTCAGAGCTCTGAAGGTCTTAGCATTTTATGAAACATTCTGTATTCTGTCATGAGAAAAGGAGTGTGTTTGACAGCTATCTACAGAGAAGGAGTGTGTTTAAGAGCTATATACAGTGAAAGAAAAACCACTCGACATGAAAATCTTTGTTAGATCCCCATGTGACCTCCACCAGCAACCCCATACCATATCAGGCTTGTGAAGCCCAACCTAGACCACTTCCTCGACGATCCCAAGGAGCAAGAGACGTCTCTAAACAGTGAACTCCAACAAACAGACATATTTGTCAATATGTGTTCTTTACCTTTGTTTGTTGAAGTCGAAGCCTCTCTAAGCCTCAAGCCTATCACAGGAACAAACAGTGGAGACGAATACCAGCAGAGAAGTAGGGCCCAACAATAGGGGTAAAGCCGGCAACAAGGGCAGCAATTTGCTCGGCCTTGGAGCAACCACCGGAGCCAGGAGCCTGCGAAGAGATTCTCGCCTGGTAAGCATCAGCTCGGAGGGATCCGTCTCGGTTGTAGACGTTGATGCGGATGATGCTGGGCATCCAAGTTCCCCATTTCATGCCAAGGCACTCCATACCCTCCAAGGGGCAGTCAGAGTTATGCGGGCAAGGCTTGCCGGACCGTCCTCCGCATGCGGAGTCGGCTCTACCCGGCTTACCCTCCTGCCAGGTGAAGCCGTAGCAGTTGTTGTAGACAGTGTAGCCGTTCTTCTGACCAATGCTATCAGCGGTCTTCCACATTGAGTGGATGAGGGCGTCACGCATTGCCCAGCCGGTCAGACGGCCCACGGCTCCCCACTGACCGTCGAGAACGAATGTGTCGGTGACGCCGTCGTTCTGATTGGGGGGGTTGCAGAACTTGCTCCATGCTCCGCGGGTGACATCCGAGAGACCGCCCTTGTCGTCACTGACGTCGTACATGCGCGTCCAGAACATGTAGAAGGTGTCTACATCACCGACATTGACGAGCTTGTCGGTATACATGGCGTGGACTTTGTAGATCCAGCCGCCTCCGGCTTGGATGGGACCAGTCGAATTGCCGGTGTTGCCATCGGCGGCTGCCTGGCGGGCAGCTTCTTCCCTGACTGCTTTGAGCCAGTCGTCGGGGTCAGCGGCGTTAATATCGTCGTAACCCCGAGGTGGATTGGTAGGGAATGGCTGAGGCGTGCCAGTTGGCTCAGGCTCGGTGGTCTGAGGCTCGATGGATGTCTGAATCTCGAAAGAAATCTGATCATCGACAGAAGTCGTTGGAAGAGAGTAGACGAGGGGAATGCTTGCGAGAAGCGCGAGAGAGGTAGAAGTGAACTTCATAGTGGAAGAGTTGAAAGACTTGGAATGTTTGTTTGAGTAGAAGATGTTGTGATGTTTGTGATGATGATGTTGAGATATTTGGGGAACTCAATGACCTATATATACTTCTCTATACCATATCATACCTCGCTCGACACTCTGTCACCGATCTGCCGAGTGTTCGATAGCAAATGCCTCCTCCGTGCTACGCATCCATCATGCCATCCTCAATCCAGACATTTGCCGACCACATTCCCGACCTATTGAAGACACCGTGGGGGTTCAGGCTCGGTGTTTTCTGCCTGATCACGTATGTGACCTGATCAAGAGACCGAGGGGATCCGGGCTCGCATTCCACGATCATGTACCCGGCCTAACTAAGACATTGAAAGGAGATGGTCATTAAAGTTTCGTATTAGCAGTTGGTATGGATACGTGTGTGTGTGTGAAGCGCGTGATATGAGCCATCAGCTATAGGTACTATCAAACTCAAAATAACACTCTTATCAAAGTCAATCCGGGCAGAATACCAGCCACCCAACACAATTGCCCAAGATTTAGTATGGTTACACAAACCACGGTTATAGGAACCTTGACACATGAATATCCTTTCGGGAATTGCGGTAAGGTTCGGGTTTCAAAAGAGGCTTCAGCCCAGGCCACAAAGGTAAAGGACACCAAGAAACACATACGGGCAACATACTTGTCGCCCTCACACCTTTCGGGAACTACTGCTCCGGCGCAAGTGTTCTAGAACTATTGTCTTCGTACCCACTATACCTAATTCTAGATTACCTAAATTGGACTGAGACTTCTAGAACTATTGTGGTCGTATCCACTATACATTTGTTATTACCGAATCTCATGGCTCGGAGGGTTCCTATTTTTCCACGACTCGGATTTCACGCCCGCTCGTCACCGGATCTCGTTCCGTAAACGAGGTTCTCGCCCTTTGTGGAGCTGATATATATACTGGTAATATACCCATTACGGAGTATATTCGCCCAATATGGTTTTAAACTTCAGGTGATTTTCGTACTTCTATAGGCGAGGTAACCATGATCTGATAAAAAGCATTCTATTAGGGACCGGGTTCGGCTGTTTCCGGATACCGGGCCGACACCCTGCATGGGGCACACTTCGGCAGTTGTGTTTAGATCAACTACTGTGGTATGTCGTCTGTCGTCTGTGCTGCTTTCAGCTCTCTCACAGTGAGAGCCTCTTACGCACAACTCTCAGCTGCATCTTGCTAATAACGGGAATTAACGGCAACCAGAGGGAACTGATCCCATTGGTAGGAGCTGAAGTCATACGAGCCGGGTCTCATGATGAGCGGGAGGGATGACGGTTCAGGCTAGAGCGGGCTAACCGAGTATTGTGGGGTTGGAATACTTGATAAGTGTCGATGTGGTGAATAATCCCGCAAGGAATTATCTGACTCGGCTCTTCAGTCTCCCTTTCGTCTTCTCTGCACTGCACCATGCACTCTTCAACACTCCTGTCACTTGTTGCTCTTGCTACACGAGCACAATCCGTCAAACTGTCTAGAGGAGAGTTCAATGTTTTGATCTCCTCAAGGCCAGCGCTCATCTTGTTCACGGCCGACGGCTGCAAAGACTGTGATCGAGTGCAAGCAGTGCTGGACACGGTGACCCCGGTACTCACCAAGACCGCCATTGCCTCGATCAACTGTAACGATGAGCCAATGGCCTGCGATGACTCTCAAGTCTTCACTGTACCCACGTTGAAGTTTACAACTGGCAACAAGGAGCTGGTCACTTACAAAGAAGCTTTAGACGCATCGTCGTGAGTTCCGTCGCTTATGTGGAGTTGACTCTGAATTGCTGATCATGATTACAGAATTGTGAAATACATCGAGCGGCAATCGGGCACTCCCGTCAAAGGCCTTACCGAAAAGAACTATATCGATTTCGCACGCTCAGCTCGTGTAGCGGTCATTGCCTTTCTCGGCTCAGACAATCAGCCTGAACGCCAAGTCTTCGACGCTATTGCCGAAAGATGGCGAGCGTATTACAGTTTTGGCAGTGTTGATGGCCTTGAGAAAGACACCAAGGGCCCTTCTATTGCTGTGTATACTGAAGAGGAAGAGGATCCAGTTTACTACCACGGACCCTTCACCGTCACGGACGTCGAGGCCTTCTTGCGAGATGCAACCCAGCCGCTGATTCGCGAATATGATCCCATCGTTCATGAACAAGTCATAAAGGTAAGCAACCTTACTCTCAAGGCTACACATCAACTAACCGTTCCAGGACGAGAAACCACTGGCCCAGATATTCTTCAGCAAACGCGATGATCGCCCTGAGCTTGTCAAGTCTTTGGCTCCTCTTGCTAAGAAGTATAAGGACCAGCTTACCTTCATGACAGTCCTTGCACCAGACTATCCCAAGAGATGTGAGCAGATGCACCTTAGCCAGGACATCAAGCATGGTTTCGCCATCGCAAATCAACAGGGTAGAGCATATCCCATGTCTGAAAAGGTTTTCAACGCCAATAGAGTCGCCAAACATGTAGCTGCTTACCTCGCTGGCTCGTTGACACCGAGTATCAAGTCAGAGCCAGTACCTGAGCAGTCTACCGATCAGCCTTTCTTGACAAAATTGGTGGGCAGTAATTTCGACGACTTGGTTTTTGACAAGTCTAAAGATGTTTTGGTTGAGTTCAACGTACCGTGGTGTGAATACTGTACCGAGTAAGTCGACACTATCTCTACGATTTGCTAACGCTAACAATTAAATAGTTTGCATGCTGTGATGAACGATCTTGGCTCCAAATATGCAAAGCTTGGGCTTTCTGACAAAGTCGCGCTCGCATCTATTAATGTTGATGCGAATGATGTGCCAATTGAGATTGAATCATACCCATCCATCCGATTGTATCGCGCGGGCACAAATGAGGTTGTGTCTTTCACAGGCAACTTTACTGAGATGTTGACGGTCGAAAAATTGGATACTTTTGTTTCCCAGAGCGGAAGTCATGGTATCAGTGCTTTGAATCAGAACAACGATCATGACGAGCTGTAGTATCTAGATACAGAATTACACGAAATATCTGAGAGGCAGAAGCTTCATCATGATCAATCCCTTGCGGGCTCCCCAACCCTTGATGCTGATTTGACTGCCACCGCAGCGTGCGTTGGGTCATTTAGTGAGGGATAAGGCAACAACTACCTTCTTAAAATGAAATAGGCTGCATGTGACCTGAAAAAGGTATATAAACCAACACCATCATCCATCCTTTTATTGTACATCAACTCATAATCCCAGAATTATTCATACATCAGATTTAAGAACAACATTTCTACACCATGTCCACGTCAAGCAAGATCCTGTTCAGTACTCAGTTGACCTTGCAACCAACCCTGCCTTATGGCCTGATCCAAACCAACCGTCATTTGGGTTCATGGACGTCAGCAAAGTTGATGTCATCCTCATCAACATCAATGCAGCCTCTGACTTCCGTCTACTCCGCACTGGCACCAATGAATCAATTGGTTACGCAGTCACTCAAGTCACCAAACACGTCGCTCGCGGTCCTTACCGGATTGTTAGTATGAACGCTAGCGAATACTCTTGTGTAGTGGTTCTGTCAACAGAGAAATCTCGAGATGAACTTAGGTGGAACAACGGGTCTCCCTGGGACAGAGAGGATGATCCCCAGCCTGAGGTGGTCCTCAAGTGAGGTCTTGGGACAAAGAGTGGATGAGATATTGGGCTTTGTTGGTTGTTCTAGCTTGGTTTACATTGCCTCGTTTATGCTTCATAGCCAATCTAGAATCCTAAACTTTATCGCTCAATGTCAGTCAGGTCATGTCGTTATGTCCAACGAAGCAAGGGATTTACAGCAGGAGAAGACTTCATTGGTGTGTTGGTCCTGGCTCTCAGACCCCTTGCATGATATGTACCTAATAGGTAGTGGGCACTGATGTGGCACAGCAAACTAACCATACAGAGGAGGAACTTTTGCAAAATTGAGACAAGGACCAACAGTGGGGGTAAATAATGCCTGCGGTTAGATCCGGTCCACTAGGCTATCATTATGCTTCACAAAACACTATGCAAGCCCCATAAGAAGGATCGTAGGTGGTGTTACAAAGTCATCCGTTGCTATACGGAGTGCATCGGGGTACTTTTGACAACGCAAGTTTCAAATCGCGCACATTTTATAACCAGATTCGCGTCATGTTTTCTCAACCATATATACAAAACATTAGTGCTTTCAGTTGACGCAGGATCAGTAACGTTAAGGTTAGAAACATCATTAACGTTATGTCTTGACCATATCTAGCTCTTAACGTACCTTCTTAACATCAACTATCGTTGCCCCGAATTTCCCTAGACGACAGCTCCTAGGATGTCGTCTCCAAGACTGCAGTACACTACAGAGTGTCTTTCGTATTTACATTGCCTGCAGAAGCTGTCGGGGCGGACCACGCCGTGTAACCCTTCCTTGATCCATGACAACCATCTCGTTCATATCCTCGATTACGCCATCAAACTTGGGAACAATAGATAAAATAGTATGGTCCTCGAACTCAACCTTGATACGACCACGTACCACTCGAGCTGAATCTTCGTCAAGACTAATCACAAGTTAGCGCTAATCGGATGAATAGAATAGTTGACTTGTTGCGAGCTTACCTGCTTGTAACCTCATCCAGAACAACTATCTTCCAACCTGAGCCCGGATGGGACTGGGTCCGCCTTTTCTTGACAATAGCACGAGCCACACTAAGTAGCTGTAACTGGCCAGCAGACCATGAGCCTTGGAAAAACATACCTTCTAGCCCACCGCGTTCTTCCACCAGCGACCAAATTTGCAAGCTATCCAGAACATCCCTCATGACCTCTGCCATCGCCATCGCGGAGCCTTCACCTTCTTCGCCAGATGATCCCCATGGATCAAGATTCTCTCTCAAGGAAATTCCCGAAAGGAAGAAGTTGTTTTGCGTGATTGCATTGAGGCGGTCTTGGATCACCTGCTGATCAACCTGTGCAATGTCCATGCCTCCGATGGATATTTTCCCGGAGGACAATGGTAGTATGCGGAAAAGACTCGAGACCAGCGTTGATTTTCCGCTTCCAGAACGCCCAGTTATGGCCAGCTTCGTGCCAGGTCGTATCGTTAGATTGATAGAGTCAAGCGCTCGATGATTGATGTTCAGATCACTCGTGTCTTGTGAGCTGTCTTCGGCGCTTTCGAGCGATGGCTGAGGCTTCCTATACACGACAGGGACGTCTTCAAATACAATGCTCTGATCGCCTTCATAGTCTGGATGGGACTCATGGCCGCAGCCGTTGGCGACAGGCGTTTCGTGAGAAAAGTCCTTGATTCGAGCGATAGCGCCCAGCGACGTTTCCATCGAAGCCCAGCAACGGATCAGCATGGTGAGATATTGGTTGAAAGACGTCAGGTTCACTAAAGCCACACCCATGTCAGAACCTGAAGTTCCGGATCTTGTCTGAACCGCCACAACGATAAGAAGCGTGGCTAGACAGGCAACCACGAGATCAAGTACTAGAGATAACCATCTCTGGACCGTATACAAGAGGTAGATAGGCTGTTGTGAATCATCCAGGACCTTTACATGTTTTTCCTTGAGGAAAGAGCCGAACTCTCCGCCATAGGCACGTATCGTATTCATGCCCAGAATTGTCTCCTTGAATTTGGTGTACAACGGCGCCTTTGCTTCAATGTCCAGTAAACGAAGCTGACGTGATGTTTGGAGGTAGAAGCGCTGAAGTATATCACTACCAGACAGAAGGGTATCGCCGCAGCCATATAATTTGCGGTTGCTGATATGACAGCAGCTTGTACAAGGCAGATAGACGCAAAGAGGAACGTGGTGACAACAGCTAGTAGTAAGGTGTAGTCTGCAAGCTGCATATCCTGGTTGAATCGGTTCAATGTGATGCCGTCGTCGATGGTGAAAAAGTAGGACACATGGGCGTTGAAAACAATTGTGAGGACCATCAGGTGAAGCTTTATGGCTGATCGCGCTACCATGGTGACCATAGATGTCCAGCAAGCCAAGTATAAAGTTGATAGTCAGAGAGCACAGAGCAGGGCGTATATACCTAGGTAGAATCCGTTCGACTTTCTACCCATAGAGTTGGTGGCATCTGACCACCACTGGATCCAAACGGTCGAGAACTGATAGCAGAACGCGCAACACAAGCAAAGGCACAAAAAGACAGATGTGTTATATCGGCCAGTAGCATGGGCATAGAAGCTGTAGATGCTCCAATCGCCGGTAGGTCGTCGTAGGTCTGCTTTTGCCTCAGTGAGTTCGAGGCGCGGCCCTGCAGATGTGCGATCTCCGGCTCGGCCTTGGCTCTGCTCGTCGTTTGTGACCTCGATATCGTCCTTTGTAGAAGTAGCCACCATAATAGGACTATCGACATTGGTTGGTTCTCTAGTAATAGTCACAGATCCTTGCAGATCTATAACCAGGGCGTTATCGGTATGAAGTGTTATATCGCCTGTTTGGTCAGCAACAAGGTTCATGACTTAGGGAGCTGAGTAACCTCTCAATGCGCGATAAAGATGATAGACCTGCTGCGAAGCTAGGAAGACTCTGAATGAGTACCGAGATCGGAGCGGCAATGAGATTAATGAGGCAGAGTGAGGTGAAAGCTTTTGAGGCCGTGAAATTCAAGTCGTCATTGATTCGTAGAATGATTGCGTAAAATGCAAAGGTGATCAATGGCCCCAGTACAGTTGTTCATGGGGATAGCACAATGATCCCTGCCATGAGTCGGCGAAAGTGGGTAGAGGGCGTAATCTCTTCAACTCGTAAACGCTGTAGAAGCTCGCTCGCATAGCTACCGATGCCCTAGATTCGGACTTCTTTAAGGTTACTGAGGATGGCTGAAGTCAGGTTAACGCGCTTTTCAATGGCGGCATTCCAGGAACCCTGCGCTGTACCAATCTTTTGCATGACGGGCACTGTAGCAGCCACGAAAACTATTCTATTGTTAGCTGGAGGAACGCTCAAATTGTTTCACAGAGATGCTGACCTATAGGAACGATGACAGGAGCAACACAGGCCCAAGACATGTGTAATGCGAGTACATAGATCGCTATAGCAATCTGACCTATGCTGGCCCAAAGTTCATGGAAGTCTTAGAACCCGAGCATAACCTTCTCTACATCAACGGTCATAAGAGTGAGGCAGCCAGTATCCGCAGAGCCAGGCACAGTAGACTCGAAAGCACTGTTATATATTAGACTGACCAGGCTTCCGCGGTCCATCGCCATGAGTCGGTTTATCAGATGCCAATAGAAAGCACTAGACAGCTTTGTTTGTCAGTCAACATATATTCAGCCAGTGTCAGGCTGACCAACTCACCGCATAACCGAGAAAGGTGAGAACAAATGCAGCGACAAGTAGATTCCCTTCTTCGATAGATCTCTCGTTGTGACTGATACTTGTAAATGAAACCGCGGTATAGATCAGAAAGGGCTGGGCGAGTGTAAAGCCTAAGAGAAGTATGCGAGGAATGATCGGCGGTAGCAAGCCTCGACGCAACCGAAATAGTTCACGCAAAAGGGTTGAACTTTTTGCAGCTGTCAAGAACCGAACTGCTACAGTATGAGTACATGTGAAATACGCGGGTCGAAGTCATTGACTGACCTAGTTTCGGTTCCAGTTGTTGGCTTTTGAGATCATCAGAGAGTGGTGTGAGGGTTGCCATAGAGAGAATGGCATCGTAACCTAGTCGAAGTAGAGGCATTAACCAGCTGAAAAGAAGCCTAGCCAACGGGCCAGCCAGCTCTTCCGGGCTGTATCGGCAAGACTCAATCAGCAAATGACTCTTTTCGACATTCTCAACCATGAGAAGTAATACTTGAAAGACCATGTTGACGCTGTAGAGGATGGGGATGGCAGAAACCCCGCGCATCAACCACAGTGTCCTCGTAGTAGCAATGTTGAGTAGGATGTGGACAGACAGGTAGACAGTTATCAAGATTGAAGGACGTCGTGAGTGACGATGTCGGAACTTAGAATAAAGGCCAAGCACAAAGAATGCTACACATTCGAGAGCTGCAGTTGTGATTGCGAGGCCCCGGCCAGGAACGGAGAAGCAAGCAACACAACACGAGGTGCCGCAGGCGAATACCCGGGAAAAGGTGTGAGACAACAGTGCAGCCATATTCGGTTTAGTCTTATTCTCTTTTATCCCACGCGTTCATGGCTCAAGACCAGGGTAGAACCAACAGACAAAACAAAACGTATGATATGCATACAAAAGGTCTTGTATTTAGACAAAAAGTCTTGTAGATAACCGCATTCCTTTTTCGCATCTTTACGCATGAGGATCAATCGTTAGCGTACCAAATGGCTTGACAAAGGTCTCCACTCCTTCAATTAGCCGCCATTGCATTTAAACTGCCATGGCTACGTGATGGCTAAGTATGTATCAGATCGGCCCGCGGTCACCTCTTTTAGCTACGCATTTGAAGAGACGGATACTTTCTGTCAATCACGTCTCAGTATTCATCAGTTCTCTCCCAAGACTAAACAGTACGGTCCATCATTCCAAAACCTCACCAATATCAGTCGCTCTGACAACATTGCTTGTGGTAAAGTCAGCATTGTCCATGACACTAACTTCACATTGCCATCTCGGTACTAACACGACTATCTCTCACATCCAAGTACTTCATATTCCGTGTTCCAGTTTCTTTTCGCGGCATTCGGGCCAATCTTTGCAAACCTTGATACTCCCTCTGTCCCGTCATCTATTGACAGCATCAACAAAGTGCCCTAGAGGACCTCGAATTCAGTTTCGAGGCGAATAGATCCCAATGGATCTATACAAGACATCACTTACGGTGGCTCGCTGGCCATGAGTCCGATGCTTAATTGGCTATCCAAATTTCGGCAGATTGAATTCTCATCCGCTAATTGGACATATTCGAACGTGAATTCAGACAGAGAGTTGCTCGGAGGAACAAGCACAACATCAAGCTACAAATATATCTTTTAGGTATTTCAAAGCTTGAGATTGATTCGCGTCCTTCCACTAGATTATATAGTGCTGGCATAGATGTAATTATGTCTCTCAAAGGTAGCTTCAATGAAATGTTAACACTTAACAGGTCGATACTCCCATTCCTCAGAACGGAAGTCATAAACGGGCGAAAGGGGAGCTCGTGATGAGCTGCCCGGATTGACTTTGATAAGAGTGTTATTTTTAGTTGATAGTCCCTACAGGTGATGGCTCACATCACGCGCCTCGCACACGTAGTATAGATAAGAAATGACGTCAAAAATACCAAAAGCGAAACTTCAGCCTTGTTATCGCTTGTTCGCAATGTCGACCCATATGATATTGGATGCCTTGCAGCGGCCGAGCGTTGTTTGCCCCAAGCGGCGATCAGCTGAGTGGCTGTGTCGGGTCATTGCGTGGGCCTTAAGTGAGGGGTATCTGAAAGTCCCCTCCACAAAGCTATTATACTCAGAAGACCGGGATAGATGTAACACAATCGGAAATAAACTATTCATTTCTCTCAGGTTAGCTTCTCTAATGTCGCCATCGAAGCCCAAGGCAGAGGCCAAGCCCTCAAGGCTCCACGGGAGAGACAATTGCCCCAGTTTCAAAGCCCCTCCTATAGACTGGAGTCGACTTAAAGCCTGGGTAAATCTTCCAGTCCTCGATTCTTTGGCTTCCGCTGTGAGATATAGCTGGGCGAAGCATGGTGAACTTGTTCCTGTCGGAGCTTATCGGCTGATCTAGAAATCAATAGGAGAATCAGCGTGATCGCGAACTTGCTGCAAGATACGGGGGACTCGGGAGACACCGTTTGATTTATGATCGTGAGAGTGATGCGAAACTCCCACCACCCCTGTTCGCCAACCTAGAGCAGGAGTCCAACGCTGAGGATATTTTGCTCTCAATCGCAAATCCGGAACCGCCGAGGTACCGATTCACGCCGCTTGACAACCAAAGTCCTTCAGCAAAAGGGACTTCTAGAATCTATCACCCTTTACCCGAGGCCAATGCCTTCCGATTACTAGAGATTCTTGCTGGCGAATGCGACGTGGTTCAATGTAAGCTCCACGTATGCAGCTTACAAGAAAGCGAGACAACATATGAAGCTCTGTCATACACGTGGGCCAAGCCAGATGATTCCAGCAACCGAAAGATTGAAATCATCTCCAACGGAGGGAGTCAAACTATGTCTATCTCCGGTAGTTTATATATCGCATTACGAGAGCTTCGGAGGAGCAATGCAAGCAGAGTATTATGGGCCGATGCTATCTGCATCAATCAGGAGGACGTCAAAGAGAGAGGCCAACAGGTAGCTATGATGGGACAAATATTCAGTGGCGCTTGGCAGGTGGTTATATGGCTGGGTGAGGAGGAAGATCGCTGTATGTGCGGAAACACGGTCCTTGAGACGTCTCTTTCTTCAGCCTCGAAAGGGTTTTCGGGATTATGCTCACTCGTGAACGATTGGCTCGCTCAGGCTGGTCAAGAGACTTTCGAAGCAACTTACTCGGAGATCTCAAAAGATGGCCAATCCACGATACATCGCGCCAACATATACGATGCTGAGGACAACGACACTCAAATGATGCAGCTCTTCTGTCGGCGTTGGTTCTCTCGTATCTGGGTCTTGCAAGAAGCTACCCTCGCAAGGCATGCTGTCGTCCAACTCGGCTCGTACCTAATTCCATGGGAGTGGGTTGGGCTCGCAGCAGCTATAGTGGTCCACGAGCCGAAACTGTATGCTGCTGGTTATACGCCAGACGCGAGCCTTAGCAGAGCGACGAACACTTATCTCATGTATCGACTATCAATATCACAGAAATGTTTCCCGCGCCTGGAATTCTCCTTCGCCCAATTGCTTCGACTGTCTCGAAAATTCAACAGCAAAGAGCCTAAGGATAAGGTATACGGCCTCTTGGGTATTGGAACGACAGACTCCGTTGGCAAACAGATCGTTCCAGACTATTCGGAGACAACTAGTTCCGAGAAAGCTTTCGAGGATACTGCCAGAATCATGCTTCAGTCGGCGTCTCCACTGACGTTTCTTTCTGGAGCTGGGACGTTTGGGCTCTTTGATCGCTCGGGGCCTTCGTGGGTGCCAAGTTGGCATGAGTACCGGCCATGGACAATATTGCCGACCGAGAAACATCCAGGCTTCCAATGTGCATCTGGTACTCCAATGGAACTGAAACCCGGTAACGAGGCAGGAGAACTGGTCCTCAAGGGCGTGATTATCGATCACATCTCCTCTGTGCAAGAACACCATGATGTTTGTTGGAACATGTGGGGCGACCACGACGAGATTTATGACAACTTCCTAAGCCAGCCACGATGGAGTGAGGAAGCATGGAGAAAATGTGCCATGACGTTAACGTGCGGTGGTGATGGGAGAGCTTATCCCATTGATGATGAGACGGCGCATCTCACTAGTTTCGCTGCTCTGGTACTTTTAGGACGTGCTCATTGGATCATGACAGATCTCATCGCACTACAGGATATTATCGAGCCCGAAGGCGACGGAATGACACAGACTGAGTATCTTGAACAGATTGATAGATATGGAGATGCTCGTGGATATATCAGCGCCCTGGAACCTCTTCAGTATTATTATAGGTTGTTCAAGACGGCATCGAAAGACTTTGGGGTCGGGCCTGTTGATATGAAGATTGGGGATAAGCTGTGCGTACTATTTGGTGCGGAGGTTCCCTTTTTGTTGAGGCCGAAGGGCGATGGGTACTTGGTAGTCGGGGAATGCTATGTCTATGATTTGATGCATGGAGAGGTCCTCGAAAAACTAGCAGCTGATCCTGATGCACATTTGAAGGCTCAATGGATCAAACTCATCTAGATTTGTTACTTGCAGTTGAGAGCTGTGGCTGGGAGCTCAAACTGATAGACAGAACCTAGAGTTTTCACTTGAAGCGCATTGAGTTCGGTGATGTCTTGCTAGTCTACAAATGAATCCGAATAAATTGCAGTTCTCCTAATTATCTATACCAAATATCCAATAACGCCTATTCCAGCTCAAAGTTAACATAGACCCGACTCTCCCATCCCGAAAGCATCGGCCGTCCACCTTTCAACCCTCCCGCAGTCTCCCTCGTGTACGCCATCAACCTCACATCCTCACACGCGCAGCCCAATGCAGTAGGAACATCCGGACCAAGTCTATCCTCCCGACTCATATTCAACACAACAACAGCCTTCCTCTTCTCACCCCGTCTCCCCTTAATAGGTACAATACTCTCTTTGACGTAGCTAAACAACGATTCATCCTCGGGATCAAGAAGTTTGAAAGAACCAAAGACAAAGATATCTTGATATTCCTTTCGGAGGCGAAGCATAGCTTTGTAGAAACTGAGGATTGAGTTGGGATCTTTGACTTGCTTGGCGACGTTGATGTCGCGATAATCATCGTGGACTCTCATCCATGGCGTTGCAGAAGCATCAGCAAAGCCAGCGTTGGGTGAATCATCCCATTGGAAGGGAATACGCGAATGGTCGCGCGCCATGATTTGAAGACCGTGCATCGTATCTCTAACGCGTTTCTCATCGCCTGACGCGACGGCTTCGGCGTAAAAGTTGCTGCTTTCGATATCCTTGTATTCTTCAATTCCCCACGACTTGGGCATGTTGGTCATGCCAATTTCTTGTCCTTGGTACAGGAATAGAGTACCTGTGAGGGTTGTTTGCCATAGAGCCAAAGTCTTTGCTGACTTGAGCCACCATTCCGGCGTCGACGCGTCACCGAAGCGATCCACCGCACGACCATTGTCGTGATTCTCGCAGAAAGCTGTTGCCCATGCGTCTGTGCCCTCGATGAAGCTCTGCCACTTGTACACAAACGCCTTGAGCTTCGACAACGGGAACGGTTCGTAGATATACTTGTCACCAAAACCGTTTCCGTTTCCAAGTCTGATCATGGAAAACTCAAACACCATGTCCAACTCTTTCGCAGCAGCCGATACATAGGGAATGACTTGTGAAGGATTGGGCGTATTTGAAAGCTCACCCACTGAAACGGCGTTATAAGGACCAAGTACTTTCTTATGCATCTCGTGAATAAACTCATGGATGCGCGGTCCGTTGCACCACATTTCAGGCGCAGGCTGATGAGGCGATGCAGGATCTGTGATAGGCGCGTCAACAAAATCTCGCCTCTTGGAATATTTGTTAACAGTATCAATGCGAAACCCATCAACGCCGCGATCAAGCCAAAAGCGCATGGTATTCTCGTAGATCGCCTCTCGACACTCCTCATTATCCCAGTTCAAGTCCGGTTGATCCGGCGCATAAAGATGAAGGTAATATTCTTGCGTGTGCTCATCCCACGTCCACGTCGAGCACGCAAAATATCCCCTCCAATTCGTAGGAGGATATCTTACACCGTTCTCATCATACCGTGCTGGTTTCCAGATATACCAATCCCTCTTGGGATTATCCTTTGACGATCTCGATTCTTTGAACCACTCGTGCTCTATGGATGTGTGATTCACAACAAGATCGAGAATAATCTTGAGACCTCGCGCGTGACATTCTTTCACGAGGATGTCGACATCTTCAACGCTGCCATAGGGCTCGTAGATTTTCTGATAGTCTGAGACGTCGTAGCCCATGTCTTTCTGGGGACTCTCGAAAATGGGGGATACCCATACGACGTCGATGCCAAGATCGCTTAGATAATCGAGCTTGGAGATGAGACCGGGTAAATCGCCCCAGCCGTCGTTGTTGGAGTCTTTGAAGCTGGCTGGGTAGACTTGGTAGAAGGACGCGGCTTTCCACCAGGGCTGTTTGCCCATGTATTGGTGTCTATCGTCCCAAATGATGGAGCCCATGATGAATCGAGAGGCAGATAAAGATGGAAGAGGATGTTAAGTTGGGGATGAGAATATTGTTGAGGGGAACACGAGGTGTTTATTATTTACCCATCTTATCGGCCGATATCACCCCGTTACTTGTGGGGATCAAATCCTCTCTCTGATCAACGCCGCATGTAACGGACTCTCCGCTCAAACATTGCAGCGTAACATTCATCGCCATCTCAGCCGAGGCTGCCTCTCACCCCCATCAAACTACCCTACGACGTCACCCAAAAATCCTTGCTCGTGTGTGACCAGCGGAGACTCCGCCTTTAGCGCTCCCACCATCGGAGTCGTTCCGCACTATTGATCACTAACACCAAATGAACCAATAATTGCAGTGAGTCAAATTCCGAAGAGTGGAAGCTCCGCTAGTGATCGGAGACTCCTGTGCAAAAGACTCGTGCCCCAATCCCATTTCTTGAAAATCACCCCACACACTCAATTCCCCCGTGCCCCAGGTTTCCCCATGCTTCACACCAGATGATGTACAGGTCCTGTTTCTGGGGAGTTGTCCTAAGTTAAGCTTGGTTAAGCTTGGGCGAAAAAAATTATCAGCATCCGAGCTGTCGGGTTCAGGCGTAGCGAGCATCGGCTCCGCGAAAGTACATAAAGGACCGACTATCCTTCCTCTTTTCCCCCATCATCCCATCCATCCTCTTCTCACTATCTCAACTCTCATCTCCACAATGGCTTCTTATCCCGAGAAGAGTATCGACGCTCAGCATGACGAGACCGTAAGCCCTGAGGCTCTTGCCTCAGAGGCCAAAGTCGCCGCCGAGGCTGAGCATCATATGACTCTCTGGCAAGCTATCAAGACGTATCCCAAGGCCATCGGCTGGTCTGTTCTTTTGTCAACCACGCTCATCATGGAAGGCTATGATCTTGCGTTACTCGGCAACTTGTACGCTTCTCCTGTGTTTAATCAGAAGTTTGGCTCGTGGAATGCTGAGAAGGAGAAATATGCTGTTTCTCCTGCATGGCAATCTGGTTTGTCCAACGGTGCTCGTGCCGGTGAGATCATTGGTCTCATCATCGCGGGTTGGACGTCAGACAGGTACGGCTACAAGATGACAATCATTGGCTCTCTCGTCCTCATGATTGCGTTCGTCTTTGTTCTCTTCTTCGCTCCCAACGTCAAGATCCTCGTACTCGGAGAAGTCCTCTGCGGTAAGTTCATCATATCATGCCACTTACCCGTGCCATTCGCTAATGTGACTATGCAAGGTATCCCATGGGGCGCGTTCCAGAGCGTTACGCCTGCATATGCATCCGAAGTAGCACCGGTTGTTCTGCGACCTTACCTCACGACTTTTATCAACATGTGCTGGGTGATTGGCCAGTTCTTTGCCGCTGCCGTGAACAAAGGTTCTGTTGGGCGCGGTGATGAGTGGGCTTATCGCATTCCTTTCGGTGTGCAGTGGGTTTGGCCTGTGCCTATCCTGGCAGGTGTCATTTTTGCTCCCGAGTAAGTTGTCACATCATTAGTGAGGAGTGTTAGCTAATGGATTGATAGATCACCTTGGTGGTATGTTCGAAAGGGTAACCGAGCGGCAGCCAAGAAGTCGCTGCTGAGACTTACTTCGCCCCAACAACCCAACTTTAACGCTGACGAGACGATTGCTATGATTGAGCATACGAATGAGATGGAGAAGAACTTGAAAGAGGGAACGAGCTACAGAGACTGTTTCAAGGGTATTGATCTTCGCCGAACTGAGATTGTTGTTGGTATCTGGCTTGTGCAGACTCTTGGTGGACAGAACCTCATGGGGTACTTCTCATACTTCCTCACACAAGCCGGTATGGATGCTAGCAACTCCTTCTCCCTGTCCATGGGCCAATATGCCCTTGGAATGGTTGGCACCATGGGTTCCTGGTTTTTGATGTCCAGAGTCGGTCGACGCACCATTCACTTCTCCGGTCTATGCTCTCAACTCCTCATTCTCATCATCGTCGGCTCCCTCTCCTTCTCCAAAGACAATTCTTCCGTCTGGGCTATCGGCGGCATGCTTATTCTCTTCACATTCGTCTACGACTTCACAGTTGGACCCGTCACATACTCTCTCATCTCCGAGCTCTCATCGACCCGACTCAAGGCCAAGACCATCGTCATGGCTCGCGCCGCTTACAATGCTAGCAACATCTTTGTCAATGTCATGACAAACTATCAGCTTTCATCATCGGCGTGGAACTGGGGTGCTCGCACTGCCTACTTCTGGGCTGGAACTTGTCTCATCTCTGCCATCTGGGTGTTCTTCAGACTTCCTGAGCCCAAGGACCGTACTTATGCCGAATTGGATGTTCTCTTTGAGAAGAAGGTTCCTGCGAGGAAGTTTGCAAAGACTCAGATCGATCCTTATTCGCACTCCCTTACTTCTGACAAGAAGTTGAACGAGAAAGAGTTGCAGTAGGCATTGAAACAGTAAATCGTTGTTGATGGAATTAAAAATGTGGTGTATGATAGTAATTTGGGTATATAGTTTTAAATAGCTTGATGTACAGTTTGTTTATTATGAATTTACTCTCGATATTGGCGGACTACTGTGGGCCACGCTAGGCCCGGGACTCGGCAGTGCCTGTTGTATGTGCTTTTCTAGAAGCGGCTCATAAGTGGATGCACCTCCCGGCAGTTTGGTTATGAGGTTCCGGATGTATAGTAGATCATCTTCAGGTGACGTGCCCATCGCTAGACCTTGGGGACTTGAGGGCGTGACTGGTACACGGGCGAGGACGTCAACCACCGCCGAGACAATGTCGTACAACTTCTCTGTTACTCCGATACCGTGGATCTTTATACTGTCGATGGAAAGATCTCGCGTTGAGAGCGTGAGGTCCTTGGCAACGACTAGAGGGTATTGGTAAGTGAGACTATGCTGATGTGCATTTTCACTCAGATGGCCTAGTCGAAGGCGCAGTTTCCATACAATCATCCGCAACCACAGCTGCGTTATCCTCAAATTCGCCTTCTGTGTTTCATGAAGTTGTAAATCAGGCTTTATAGCCGTATTAACAGCCGTCTCCACGAAATCCAACGACGAAAGAGGCGGTGAGATGGCAAAACGCTCCTGATTCAACAGCGCAACAAAAGACGTATCAATGGGTCTGAAAAGCGCCGAAAGACTCCAGAAGCCAGAGAGCGAAGGATCGTTGAGGTCGATTTCTGGGGCCTCGTCGGTTATTTGTAATGTGATGGGGCGGCGATATCGGATGGCGTGAGATCGCTCCGATACGACGAGGACCCAGAATAGTCGGTGTGCTAACGCCTTTGCGGAATGGTCCATGTCCTCCAGACGCAGAAGACAGAATAGGGTTGTTGCTTCGCGCAGGAAGAGAAATGTTTGGCTGTGGTGCGAGAGGCGCGCTTGGCAGGCGTAGAGGAAGAATGCGAGGAGGCATTGGTTGAGGGTTGGTTTCATTGTGCGCGGGGTGGATTGATGGATTGTGACGACTTGGTCGACGATCATTGAGCCGTACGTCGCGTTATTCTCAGCGATGATGCCTTGCGATAGTAAATTCTCCGGTTCTTCTGTCTGGAGTAGTACCTGTGCGCACATGGCGACGAGAACAGAGTACGCCTCAAGTCTCCATTCTGGCGTCACCGACGAAGACGCCGATCTCAGGAGCACGACATAATCGCGAGTCAGAATAGGGATAGTAGGGTACAGCCGAGCAAAGAAACGCTCGACGCAATGATCGAGGACTTGAGCCGGTACAAGCTCAATGAGACGATGCAGCGCGTCAACAGGTGCGTTAGACGGTATCGAGTAGTGGCCGTGGATGGGCTGGAGAATACTCGGAGCGCCGGACTGTCCAATGCAGCGATCTGCTAGACCTGCATCCACACATCGCCTGCAGGGCCGATACTCGTTGCAGCCCCGGCGGAGCGTCTTGCAGCGCTGACAGGCTCTAGGTACCTGCGTCCGCTTGGCGGGGGGGACATCATCGCCAGGCATAGATAAGACACATCTACTGTGCGTATCTACAGTACTGAGTAAGTAGGTCGGTAAGGTAAGGGTATCCGTACAGTGGGAGAGATAAAGGATGCGATAATCGCGCACGTGCGTGGGTCGATGGGGTTTACTACCGCAACGGGAGTAAGTTTCCTTAGGTTTGGGATGAGGTAACGAAAAGATAAGAAAAAAACAATAAAACGAAAAATTCCCGCATGCGATAGGGGATGTAACTTGGTTGTACAAGGGGACGAAGAGGGAGCGACTGAGTCAAGAACCAACAGCGAAAAGAGAGAAAGTGGATTTTGAGTTCGTGGGGATTGGAGAGGCTGGTTTAACTCACTCGGTAACTGCTACTCCCCGCTTACAAACTATACCTAAATAGGCCGTTACATGTCGTCTATCACTTGGCGAAAGCATGTCAACTTAATTAATATCTTTAACTTAAAACAATCTATTAGTATTCTAATAGAGTCTATCTATTCTAGATGTAGAAATAATTGCCATCGTTAAACCAGTTGTCGACAGTGACTGACTCCCCCGCATCTTCATCGGCATATCAGCATTAGAGGCCGAACGATAATGCTTCACACTAGAATCTTGGCAGAAACCCATCATCCCTGGCCGATCACCTATCGCCGTACGTAATTAGGGCGCACGGCGAGAACCTTCTAACTAGCTCCCTCACCTTACTTGCTCTTGGCTATCTTACTATCCTCGAACTAGAGAGCCGATCCGACGGGACCTGTTAACTAATGATAAGGTAACACGGTGGGTTGCACGCATATCCTCGGTCAGGATAAGCGATCACGGCCAACATACCAAGACACCAAGCTACCAAGATATCACTACTATAAAAGATGCCCAAATTCCCCTCCATCATGTCCTTCTTTCTCTGTTCCCCAGCCAGTTGTCTTACATAGTATAAGGTTAATAGTCTTGTCCTGACCGCCCATCATGTCGCCCTCTCTTCAATCCCTGCTCACCCTCACAACCCTTGTAGGCTCGGCCCTCGCTTCGCCTCTCCCCGAGTTACCCCAGCTCCTCACCCGCGCAGTCAGCGACTTTGAGTGCTACAACGCCAGTCTTCCCAACATCACCATCTACGCTACCGGAGGCACAATCGCCGGTTCAGCTGGATCTTCTGACCAGACAACGGGCTACAAGGCTGGTGCTTTGGGTATCAAGACTTTGATCGACGCTGTTCCCCAATTATGCAACGTCTCCAACGTTCGGGGCGTGCAGATCGCCAATGTTGATAGTGGAGACATCAATTCTACTATTCTGACTACGTTGGCGCATCGTATTCAGGATGATCTTGATAGCGAGCATATGCAGGGTGTTGTTGTGACGCACGGCACTGATACCCTCGAGGAGTCATCTTTCTTCTTGGATCTTACTGTCAAGAGTGAGAAGCCTGTTGTTTTGGTGGGCTCTATGCGCCCTGCTACGGCTCTTTCTGCTGATGGCCCTCTCAACCTCCTCTCTGCTGTTAGACTTGCTAGCAGCAAGAGCGCTATGGGTCGAGGAGCCATGATCGTTCTCAACGATAAGATTGCCTCTGCGCGATACACCATCAAGACCAACGCCAACTCTCTCGACACCTTCAAGGCCGAAGATCAAGGCTATCTCGGCTCGTTCGAGAACGTCGAGCCTATCTTCTGGTACCCCGCGACTCGACCCCTCGGCCACCACTACTTCAACATCAGCACCAGCTCCACCAAGACTGCTCTCCCTCAAGTTGACGTGCTGTACGGTCATCAAGAGACTGACCCCAAGCTTTTCCAAGAAGCTATTGAGAACGGTGCCGAGGGCATTGTTCTCGCTGGTCTTGGCGCTGGAGGATGGCCTGATAAGGCTGTCGAGGAGATCAAGAAGGTTCTTAATGAGACAGAGATTCCTGTCGTTGTTAGCCGACGCACTGCTTGGGGATATGTTGATGAGCGACCTTTTGGTATTGGAGCTGGATACTTGAATCCTTCCAAGTCTAGAATTCAGCTTCAGCTTGCTTTGGAGAAGAAGCTTTCTATTGAGGAGATCAAGGACATTTTTGAGTATGCTTCTTAGATGATGAGCGATTTTGTACGACTTCATGATGTATATATGAACTAGAATAAGATTTTCAAAAGAATACTATTAGTGACGCACTATTCAGACAAGAATTCATGGATCATTTACTCTTCTATCAAAGTGCTCAGCGGATAGAGAGCTATCGAAATTTGTTCGTGTGACGTTCAGACTCAATATCTTCACCTTGATGGCTTGCTAACATTTGTTTGCTTACAGTCGGAGTTTTTAATTGTCAGCTCAAACCAGCGATTGGACTGCACTCCGAGTATTTCAAGCTTAAAAACAAGCTTAAAATAATTATTCACCACTTGCCGAGAATAAAAATTGAGGAAAACGTCCAAACAGGATATTGGCTTTAAGCCGATGATTAATATGATGATATGATCCAGAGCGAGAAACAGTCGATTCCAGGGTAGGTGGTGAATGTTTATCAGGAAGCTCTCCATGACACGTGGGACGATTAGTTAGATGCCTGATAAAGCCTTAAGAAATATAATGAAGATACGTTAGCTATGCTCGTGTTTATGTTTTTCTCCGACAAAGGTCCTACAAAGTCGTTCGCATATTCTCGACACAACAATCCATGATAAAGTCCTACGTACGATGGCGCGTGCGCTGTAGGACTCACTAAGCCTGTTGCTGATTTTAGTGGCTATCCCCTCTGACTAATCGCTGTTTCAGTGGTCTAGCGCGCGTTCAGGCACCAGGGACTCAGGACGTCACCTGCCACTTTTTCTACAACTTCAGCAAACCCATCTCAGAACAAGACACATAAGATAAAAATAAAAGACTTCAATATGTCATTCGGATCAACAGAGCGCCAGACCATCAATATCCCCGGAACGACGGATCAGCCCAAATCAGAGCCAGATTATCTTCTCGATGCCCGCAGCACTGAAGTTTTGTCTCAACTCCAGGACGGTGACCTCTTGAAGCTGGTAAGACGAGCTCACTTCCTCAGTACCAAGCTTACCAAGAACTAGGTAGTCGATCACGAGGAGGACACCATCGAGTTCGAGGATCACATCAAGCAGGTAGCGCCTGGAAACCTCGCAGAATACTTTGACGCCCCCGGGATCAAGAAGTTTGCGTTTTATCGCCATCCCGAGTCAGGTGCTGCCATCTTGATCTGGACACGTTTCCCTGCCACGGCTTCGACCAAGAATGCACGTGTTCAGCACAGGGTGAGGAGAGATTTGATCTGGTATGCTGAGAAGGCGGGCTTCAAGAACGTGGCTACGGTATGTTTCAACGCTGCCGTGGTGAGTTGGCCTAATGATTTGCAGCTTGAAGTGCAATCGCAGAAGGATGTCACTGTTGAACGATTGATTGAGGCGGTTGAATTGTTGACGGGAAACGAAGAATGAGGAAATATGCTCAACAATGTGGATGTATTTATTGTAGCCCTCTAAATATTCATTAATCACAAAATGCTACTCATTATTCTACGCGTATTGTTGAACTGCGGGCGGGCTAGGTGAGCATGAGCATCTTATCCACAGATGCAGAGCGCTTCACTTTGTAGAGAGGATCTATCCGGAACAATCAAAGTGTAACGTTCTCCAGTATGAGGTACATATAAAGTCTAAAATTCTCAACTATCGTCACCCAAGATATTAATGTCCCCACCGTTCCTTTAATGACCTGGCAGTTATGTCGCTCCGTTAAAAGCAGTCTCAAACTCAGCAGGAGTGTAGCGTCCTTCACTCTCGCTGCACATAGCCTTCGCGATGACCTTCAGCAGACCATCGTTACCGTTGAAAACGCCATAGTTTCTTCCCCGGAGGATCTCCTCAGTCTTATCCGCTGTAACACGCTCGTAGCTGGTGTTGGGAGGCTCAATGAGATCTTTCCACAGCTGGAATCGGCTATCAGAGTTTCGGAGGTCAGGAACAGACATGACGAGGAAGCTCATGGCTAGAGAGAAGGTATCGGCCTTGGTGGTGTAGTCCCGGCCAATGATGATTTCTACAGAAACGTTAGCTTATACTTGAGATTGAGGAAGTGGGTATCGTACCTGGGGCAGTGTATGAGGGAGTGCCGACATCCATTTGAACAGTTGTACCGATATCTCGCGACTGGTCAAAGTCCATGAGTTTAATGGTATCTCCATCCTTGAGAAAGTTCTCTGGCTTGAGATCACGATGAATAATACCCGCAGCGGAGACAGCAGCAACGGCAGCGAGCATTTGTTTGAAAGCACCGTTCACATCAGTCAGGCTGCCGAGGTTATCAGCCACAGAGCCCTCCTGCACATAAGGCATGATAGCGAAACCATAGTCCTTCACACCACCCTTGCCATAAACGATATGGTTGATGGGAAGAATATTAGGATGGCCAAGAGCCTTCTGCAGACGAGCGCCGTACATAATGGCGTTACCATCACCAGACTTGATACCACTGCGCTTACTAACAACAGTCTGCTGCTGCGGCTGGTTCTCAGAGTCGGTCCAAGTCAAGGTAGCTTTGTCGATGATGACAGTCAAGCTATTAGCCACGAGGCTATCCTTGGTGAGCGTGTAGCACTCCCAGGTCAACTTCTTCTCAGAGTTGACCCACTCGCCCATGGTGAGGTCATCCATGCCAGGGACGTCAAAGACGGGGATAGAACCAGTGATGTCCTCCCATCTTCGGAAAAGAGCCCAATTAGAGATAAAATCAGGGAAACTGCCCTCGCCAGAAGCAGCGCTGGCGTTGGTGATGAATGAGAGTAAAGCCCCGAGGGCAAAAGTGAAGCGACTTGAGAAAAGCATTGTCGCGGAAGAGAATGACTATCCAAAAGAGTGTAGGAGGAATACCGACGACCTAGCGATGCTGGGGAATAGCTGGGTAGTGCATTTATTTAACGGGCTGTTTAGGACTTTGGTAATGGCTTACAAGATGCCGTGTTTTCGGAGGATGCAATGCTGAATCCTTGGCGTAATCTTTTTAATTAGTTCATCTCAATTTTGTTGTACTTGAAACAGGAGCGATTATGGAGATCCTTGACATGTTCCACTACCGATGAAACAAGGCTGAGCTGACTGTGTGTGAGTGGGGTTATAGCGTGTTGATGACTCGTGAGCCGAATATTCAGGCGGTTTACTGAGACATTTTGCGGAAGGCTTGGATGGTGAGACGAGGATCCATATCTTCCCGTGTTTGCCGTGTTCAGAGGATCAAAGTTGGGGTCTGGATGAGATTTTAGTTGAAACGTGCTGAGATTGGGGGCTGAGCTTTGCACGTTCCGCAGAGGGCCTTGAGCGTCAGGATGGTGAATCATACAGAATGACAATGGGGATGAGGTTTAGCGGTCGTATTGCGATCGCCTATCGGCCTTGCTTCTTACATGCACTGAATCCTATTGCAACGATGACATATAGATCAAATCCAACGCATGAAATAAATGGATCTATAATAAACAATGTTACAAGGCAGATCCCGATCATACCAATGAGGGCATGCGATTCCCCAAGTCCCCTGCTTATTTACCCCAGTGGAGCAAGCTCAGCCCTAGAACAACAGCGGGCCACCCACTAACAGCCCCCGATAAGCGCACGGGATGGAGCCTTACAGCCCTGTAATAAGGATTCCGAAGGATGGAGATTAAGGGAGTCCCGAAATGAACCATCTCACTCTGCGTCGTAACACTCTCGGCAGATGCACAGTCCATTCTGCATCCGGAGGTAAATTTCGATGCGCTAATGTAAACAGCTTGTTTTGCTGAGATCCTTCGGAAGTTTCTTCTGAAGGATCGGGCCTGTAATTTAGAATTATGGGGATGCCTTACAATCCATGTAAGTCAGCCTGTTAATGCTGAGGCTTGTCTGTAAATAAGTCCTTTGTTGGACTTTACTTTACTTATAGTCTTTTGTTTCCTACAGACACTCTTTTGCCCATTGTTTTAGTATCGCAAATCTTGGTTGGGCTAGCTTCTTCATTCGTTATGTTGCGCCCTACAGACTCTTCCATGCCAATTGGCGTTGGTTTCCTTCTTTTGTCTATCGGAGCCAAGTTTGCTTCTGCCGTTCCTTACCAGTAAGTGACCCTCCATTTCGGTGTAATTGAGGGAGCTAACAGTGATAGAATCTATCAACTTAATGAGCGAGACGTCAACACTGATACCACTACAACTGATACCTTCATTTCTACAACCACCAGCGCCGTCGCGCCCATTGACGTTCTTCCTACTACAAGCTCAGATGTTGTTGTGATCAACACTGAGACTTCTATCAACAATGGCGCTGTTGTCATTGACACAACTACCGGAGCTCCTCCTGTGATTGACACTCCTACCACTATTGGCCAGATTGTTGATGGCACCACGAGCGCTGAGATTGCGCCTGTTGGTACCGAGACATCAGCTATTGTGGATGTGGATGGGTTGAGCAGCACTGATGCTCCTGTCGTGAACCCCATTCCTACTACAACTGAGGATCAGACTACATCGAACTGGCTCCCTCCAGCTGGCACGGAGACCAATGTCGTTGGCACTCCTGGTGCCAGCACTGATGTCCCTCCTCCTGCTGGCACTGAGACAGCTACTACCAACGATGCTGTTGACCCAATTGGTACGACTACCGACACCGGTCTTCCTCCTGTAGGGACCGAGACAGCCACTGCCAGTGATACTGTTGAGCCAATTGGCACTACTACCAACACTGATCTTCCTCCGGTTGGAACAGAGACTACTAGCGATGTCCCTCCTCCTGTTGTCGACACTACCACAGACTCTGCTGCTCCGGTTGGGACTGAGACTACCAGCAACGCAATTGATCCTGTCGACACGACCACTGATCTTCCCGTACCTGGCCCTGAGACCACAACCACCCAAGCTCAGGCATCTGTTGAGACCACTACCTCCGCTGCCATCCCTCCTCCCCACACAGACACCAGCGCTGAGGTACCCCCTCCCGAAACCACAACCGACAAGGCCGATGCTCCTAGCACCACAGCCCCCGTCAACGACATCCCCAGCACCACTGAGAAGGCCTCTGAGCCCAGCGACAAGCCAAGTGATGCCCCTTCAGCACCCGTCACTGCTCCTCCCCAAGAAGCCACTGCTGCTGCTTCTCAGGCTCAGGTCACTGCCTCAGAGTATAACTCCAAGGTCGACGACATTATCCCCATCATCGTTGCTTGGACCAACAACCCTGATGGCCTCAAGACAGATACATTGAACAAGGTTAACAACTTGATTGATGGTGTCAAGGGCGCTATCAAGGATCTTGGCGGTAATGAGTCTGGTGGATGTCCCGGTAAGCGACGTCGCGGACTTCTCGACATCGTTTCCAATGTCATCAACACCTTGTCTTGCGTCGTCTCCAACCTTGAAGATGTCACTGGCAAGATCACCGGCGGTATTGTCGAAGGCGTCACTCCCATTGTCACCACTCTTACCAACAACAGCAACGATCTTAAGGATCAGAGTGAGGAAGAGGATGATGATGATGATCAGTCCAAGACTGAGAAGCAGGAGTCTAAGACTGAAGAGGAAGAGTCAAAGACTGAGGAGACCAAGACTGAGGCTAGCACCACTGAGAAGCCTACGTCTACTGAGGCTGAGACTACGACTTCTGCTGAGACGACGGAGACTACTGGGTCTTGTAAGATGAGGGAGACTACCAGTATCGCTGCTGCTTCTGATACACAACCTAAGACGTCAATTGCTCTGCCTCCCACCAGCGGTGACGGTGCTACTGGTAGCGACACCTCTGCTGGAGCATCCGAGACTGGCACTTCTGCGGTACCAACTTCGACTGAAGCTACTGATGTGACTACCTCCAACCAGGGTCCTGAGTCTACAACCGTACCCGAGACTTCTGTCCAAGAGACCTCTACCAAGCCTGTCGATGAGACCAGCACTGCTGATCAAACCGTCAAAACGGAAGAGACCACCAAGGCTGATGAGACTGACACTTCAGGCCCCGCTACCACAAGACCCAGCACTCTCCTCACAACAACCCGTCCCTCCGACCAAACCACCAACACCATCACTTCCGGCTCAACCGAGGACATCACCACCGCTCCAGTGCGCACATACTACCCCTGCGGCATCTACGGTGGTCCCCGTGTAACATCAGCCTACTGTCAATGCTCCACCACCGTCTCGGGCAAGCAGTACGTCGCAACAGCTACACTCATCGACAACAAGTGTGAAGCATACACCGAGTATCCTTCCAAGGTCGATCCCGCCACCGAAGCTCCCCCTCCTACCCAAGCACCCATCAACGAACCTCTTACCAAGACCATTGATGGAACCGTCCTCGCCTGGACTGCTTACACTCTTGCGTATGGACAGGTGTACAAGGATGTAACAGCTACCTTCTCCAATGGTATCGGCGAGGTCAAGACCATCGCTACACCAGTCCCTACACAAACCCACGTCGACAATGATGGTTCGGGACAGTGCGGTACAAGCGATGGTCTCTCCAAGTCTGGTCTCGGCGACGCATGTGACCGTGCCATCGGTGAATTCGATGACGATACTATCTACACTGGTTACACTACGCGCTACAGCCGATCCAAGAAGGGTCTTTTGATGGTCATGTCTATGGGACAGGCTGCTTGTATTGCCAAGTTTAGCTGTGATGACTATGGTATTGGTATGAGCGGTAAGCTCATCAAAGAAGCGTAAGTTGCCCTTCCCTAGTCATTAAGAATGGGTTGTTTACTAACTTTGGATGCAGACGTGAGAATGCTAAGAGCAATGACAACATTTGGATGTGTGGACATATTGAGCTGTCGAACTCGTGTAAGGTTGTTATGGACTATTGTACGAACTGTAACAATGAGGGTTAAGACTTTTGTGAGGAGGATGGCGATGGGTCATGGAGGTGGAAGCATTATCTTTCAATTAGATAATGTCAAATATTCTTCAATTTCTTGTGACCTGTATCGCCAAATACTACTGCCTGTCTCTAGCCTAGAGAGACCTGAGCGTCAAGATGTCATATAAGCCTAAGCCAAGTGAGTTGTGTTGAACAGCCGATTCCCAGTGTCCGTCGTCTTCGTCCCAGTAAACTTGTTCTCCGAAACTCGGAGCGCAATCAATCCAGCGCCGTGTCGTCTCATCACCTTCGCGAATAGATGACCTTCAGCGATCGCTTCAGCCTGCACTACACCAGCCACGACTGTAATGTTGATGTCGGGCTCAAGGCGGACAACACGCTTGATGAACTCAATCACGCTCTTGCCGCTGTTGACCACAGAGTCCACCAAGATCACATTCGACTGTCCCTGGACATGATGCATCTTCACGTCTTCAGCGCTAGAGGCATGAATGAACATCGCTTGTGGGAACACTTCGCTAACGCCGAATGCCATCGGTTCACCGCCACACATCAAAGCGATGATCGAAGTGGCGGCTTCATTGCAGAGATAATAGCCCGTCGTGTTATGGCCCTGTACGTGGGGAAAGGCGTAGTCTTCGAGACCGATGAGCTCGGATAAATACTCGATGGCGAGATATCGTCCGACATTGGCATGCGCTTGTCGTAGCATTGGGCCAAACACTGCGGCGTCGCGCATGGGAGAAATGAGGAGTTTAGCGGCGGCTTTATCGGTAGCATGGGAGAGCTTGAGAGGCTGGCGATCGGGACGGCGATCGAAAATTGACTTGAAGAAGTCTACGTCAATCCTGGCAACAGGTAGAGTGTTGGTGTCAAGTCTAGGCGACGATGTACTCGGCAGGAGGACCTGTCGGGCTCGCAGGTGATCGTCTCGAATCACCTTGTCCAATTCTTCATCCATAGTCTTGCTTCTCTTGTCCTTTTCGCCGACAACAACAATCGCTTGGTACGCCTCCAAAAGCATGGGGATGTCCAAAGGACTGTCGCCAAAAGCCCAGACGTAGAGCTCATGTTTGTCTCTGAGGTGCGACACAACAGCAGCCTTGACATCAGGAGTGACGATGTAACCACTCGAGAATCTCCCACCACCAATCACTTTGACACAGTCGGCGAGGCCGGCGCGTTCCAAGATCTTGGTCCATAGACGCCCCACGCCACAGGTCACAACGACAGCGCCAATGTGTTTCTTCTGTGCGACGAGGCTCAAGAGAGACATGAACTCGAAGCGTAGGGGGACGGACGCTGACACCGTGTTGCAGTGCTCTTCGAACACCTCATCAGTGCATTTCTGTTCCAGAAGCAAGGTCGCCTGGCGGAACGCAGCATCCGAGTAGCCCATCGGACCACGGAAGATATCGCTCACGAGATCGCCGCCAATTCCCCAATCGTCTCCCTCCACCTCGCGCATGAAGAGACGGCCACCATCTTCGGCCGACAAGGTTTTGTCAGCATCAAAGACTAGGAATGTCTGAAGTTCTTTGCTGTCGTGCAAAGCAACGATCTCGTCAAGTCGCTTTGTCACCTCTGCGATGTTTGCTTCAGCTGTCGCCGGCTTTTTGAAGTCTCGAACATGGAGCAGGACATCCCGGGGCATGGGCGACTGGATGTTAGCAAAGAGAATATGATTCTCCGAGCATCTGTCTCGCAGCTGATAGATTTCATGGCTTTGCCAATAACCCAAATTCTCCTCCGTCAAACCGGACATGCAAGATCTGTCCTTCTTATCGCTCTCGATGTTTGACATGATGGTCTGCTCGTCAGGTCTAAGGTAGATGATATGGGTGAACGTTTCCCAGTCATCGCCTGTGAGGATATCTTCGGGTCTATCCTTCTCCTTGGACCAGAAGCTACAGTGTCCAGTCACAACAGCGACTCGACGGCTGTGATGTTATTGATGGATTTGACGCGAAATTCATACTTTTCGTGCTCATCGAGTTTGTGAAATTCGGCAAGGCCCCCGGGGACGAGAGAGGCAATAACTTCAGAGCCTTCGAAGAATGCGAATTCTTCCTCACCCAGTTCTTTGCGCAGGTACTCGAGGATGAAAGACTTTCCGGAGCCTGGAATGCCGTAGATGCCGAGGACTATTGGTCGTGCTGGATTTGATATGTGGATTTGGCGCATGGGAAGTTGGTGAAGATGAACGACAACTAACCTGGGTTCACGGGATCACCGACTATGTATGAGGATGGGGACTTGTAAAATACTATCTTGTAAAGATGCTTCTGTATGTTGAGATGCAGTTGAACGGTTATGATAGGTAAGAGTCTAAGTTTGGGGAGGGATAGAGAAGGATAGAGAAGGAAGAGAGAAGGAAGAAAGAAGGAAAGAAGAATAATAGAGAGAGTGAAGGAGGGAAGATAGAGATAGTAAAGGAAGGAAGCTATTCTATTTCTATTCTATTACTTAGTTATATAATTGATATCTCTTGGCTTGGTTTATGTTATCCTATTAGGAGGATCAAGAAGCAATGTGAATGCGGGAGGCCCACTGGTCACTCAAACTGCATGGAGCCATACCACAATAGACAATTAATTCTCCGATACCCTTGATTATTTAGAAAACAGAGAAAAGTGTATCGAAAAGCCCCATTACAACAATGACTGGATCGAAATTGAGCTCGCCCACAGTTTGTCGCCTCTAGGCATCAAGCCTTACACCGTTTTGCAAGTGAAACATTGCCATTATCCCTAGGCAGCGAGGAAACTTAGCGCGCCAGACTCCACTGGTCAGAAGGCATACGAGGATATGCTAAACCTACACAAGTCTTTTCGTTCCTTAGGATCTGGGTCCTAAGTTTTCTCGCTGTCCCTGGCATCACATCCGCAATGGCCTATAAGAACACCCAAATAAGCGAGACAAATGCATTATGCAGGAGAACTTTAAACTCGATTGCCAGCCTCAGATTTAACACGATTTGCCTTCCTCCGGACCCTCAGCTTCGCTCTCATTGGAGGCACAGGAAGGTGTCCCAAACTCAAGAAACGAGGCTTCTCATGCACTTCCTCTAGATCATAGTTCATCGCTAAATACGCAAGAAACAATTTTGTAACAACAGCTGCAAACTGTCTTACAGGACAAGAGTGCTTTCCAATCCCAAATGTGATGTAATTCTCCGAAGGAGTGTCGAGAGAGGGGTCTTAACATCCTCCTCACCACCCTGCCCATGCCACAGCACGAATCGAAATGGGTCGAAGGCATACGCATTGGGATATATATCCTCGCCATGGTGAATACCCCAAGCGGAAATACTCACGAGAGCGCGTTGAGGCAGATGAACCATACGATCCTCAATTGTTAGACCACCTTCCTGCATAACCTCCACCGAAAGTGCTTTGATTGCAGTATTAAGCCGAAATGTTTCCTTGATAACACTGTCCGCAACATGGAGGTCATTCAAACTTGTTTGATCCATGTTTGCGGGGAAAACACCAACTGCTTCTTCTTCCAAAGATTGGCAAACCTGCGTGGAAGGGTCGCTTGCGCAAACATTAAAGAGAGCACATGTCATTGTCAGTGTTGTTGATTCGAGTGCAGCAAAAACTGTGGCAAAGACACGACAAGCGATGACGTCGGCCATATCGAATCGGGGTTCTTTTTTGCGCAGTGCTTCGTGGATATGCCAAGTAAGCACATCGTCTTGAGGGAGGTCCCTCAATAGGTCGTCTTCGACGGCGATGATTCTCTTTTCGATGTGGGGACCAAGGATCTTGAGGGCTCTAGCCATGTAGATGTGGTTGAAGATTGATGTGAGTCGGGAGGCGTACGGCTGGAGGAATAGAGGGAAGAATGATAGGGCGATAGCACTGGGTATTACGCTGGCGGAGAACTTGGACAGGTTCTCAACAAGCTCCTCATCGTGGCCTAGTGATTGTCAGTCGCAAACTTCTGCAGTATGGAAACTTGCTTACTGAGTATGCCGCCAAGCAGCAACCAAGTTGTGATTCTTGCCGTCACCCTCCGAACAAGCGTGTATACCTGAACTTGAATCCACTCTGTATTTAATCCAAACGTCCCATCTATCGAGGCAGCCAACTCCTCAGCAATCTTGGGTATCAATCTCGGAAGATGTCGATTCAACTGCGCCCGAAGAATATCGTACACCGCAAAGTCCTTCTGAACCGAGGAGTTCAGAAACGCGTACTTGGCCCCAACGACCTCATGTTGCACAGGAATCGGGCTAAGGATCTTGTCATTCTGTGTGGTCATCCACCGAATAAGATTCCGAGGTAGCAGAATCTCTGGACCACTAAACGGTAGAGCGATCACACAAACAGAGCCTTTTTTGTTGTACTACAAACATCAGCATGAAGGATAAAACAGTGGTTGTTCAGCGCGCATACATCCTGATAAGCTTTGTTCATAACACTTGGAATGTTCCAGATTCCTACGATCTGTGTAACGAGATACGGAGTAAATCGTCCGCGTGGGCACCAGGGTACCGCATAAGGAACTTTGGAGAAGTGGTTGTATGAGACGTGAAGACGCCAGACAAAAATGGCGAGAAAGAAGATCCAGAGAGAAATCATTTTGAGTCGAGCAGCTAAAAATGTCGCTATGATCACCATGTTCAATGGCGATGCTCGGCGATTTATATCTTGAACGGAGAAGCATGGCATCACTGCGTGAGGACTAGACTCTGATGGTCACGTTTCACGACAGCAGACTCGCTCATGTGTCTGCTTCTAACTCGCTTCTTGTTCATATGTTATTCGACTTGATCACGCATGGATGTTCACTGCATGGTTTCAGGGCATGCGACTCAGCGTCTAGATCAAGTTCTATCTAAGGCCCTAGACTGTAGTGAATCGTGAAATCGAGATGCGCTTGATTCAAGTTATGTAGACTTTGTGTCGTCGAGTGAGCATGAATGCCGCTCTCCAGGTTGCCTCATCACTTGAGAATCGTGTCTAGACGTGGAAGGGAATACAGTGGAGGATTTTGTCATTTGATCAGATAATCGCAATATCAACACACTCATCATCACTCCATGCCTCGCCGGACATGATGCCATGAACGTAACAGTCCCCCAGAATCTTCCATCTCTGCCCCACCTTCCTGAGTACATACGGCGTCCTTCCGCCTCCAAACAGCGCAATCCGATCACCAGCTCGAGCAGACCAAGGAACCATGCAGAGATATCCTGATCCTGTCGTCGCCATTCTTTGGTCAAAAGCCAATTGCACGTCGGTGAAAGACTTCCCGAACGAGAGAATTTCGCTGTCGTCGATACTGCATATCTTTCCGAATCCCAGCAGTCTGTGATACAGTTTCGGTGCCAATGTTGGGAGACGAAGTTGATTCATAATAGTACTGCTACTATTCATCTTGAAGCTAGTTCCTATGCTCTTCTCAAGATGATCCAGGACTTTTCGTCCATCAGCACTGAGACGAATCCGATTGCTTAATAATGTTGTGAGGAAAGCGTCCATTCGGGTTTCTCCGGACATTGTTCGTAGGTTCTGATTTTCGAAAGCCAGATCTTGCCAGCCTTTTATAGTGTCCATGGCGGCTCCGATAGACCTATAGATTCTCCAACTTCTCTTGAAATCGTGAATCGAGTCCATGATGACGCTGTCGGATTGTAGTTCAGGGCCCGGCCAAGGGTATTCGAGCTTTTCCCCAACGCGATCTAACTCATTCAGTATCATGCCTCTCAGGATCAGTGTTTTCCCATCGCTTGAAAGCCCTACAGTGAAGGGCATGTTGGATCCAGATGCCTTCCATTCGGGAAACGCACCCGCCATTTCTAGCATCATCGGGGTACGAACGTTTTCTCTCATGATAGGATTATTGATAGCCGATGGTCCCTTTTCCTTATTGGGAACACTAGAGAAGTCGTAACTCCAGTCAGGGACCCAGGATGGCAGGTCTGCCAAAGTAGACTCTATGCAGGACGGCCTTCGCAGAGCGCTAAAGATATCCACCGACCGGCTACCGCTTATGATGCTAAAAGTGGCACGCGTATAGCATTCAACGGCAGAAATGGTGTAGTCAGCCTCAATGCCGTATTTTGACGCGGCGATACCCAAAGAACCATATACCTTGTCCCTTGGATCTTTCGCTTTCAACCATCTAAGAAACCGGAGCAGCTTTCCAAGCTCCATCTTCGCACTGACACTTGGATGTGTTCGCATTCTGGCCATATATAATGTGCCGTTAGGGTCATCAAACAAGTCTCCGAAACTCAGTAGATCATCATCATCACCAACGTCAAAGGCGTCATTGACTGCGTGCATAAGAACAACCGCGCATGCACGTCGAACATCTGATGCAGGAGCAGCTAAATGACCGCACATAATGATTGCACAGGGAGCTAGAACCATCTCCTGAACGGTCCAAATCCTTGTCCACCAAGGTCTTGTCAACACAGCAATTGCGCCCTTTTTGGCCTCTTGAGGTATAACGAAATCCTTCTTGATACGATCCGAGACTTTGGAGGAAACCGTCTCCTCATCTTGACGCCAGCGATCAGCATCAAACACGTTCATCTCGAAGAATATTCTCTCTCTTTTGCTCAGCTGAGGGTCAGGAAGATTTGGAATCGTTTGCAGCATTTCGAACAAGTGGTTAACTCCATCGGAGGCGGGGTCGGGACCTAACCAGATAACGACCTTTTCGGATTTGGTATATATGTCTTTCATAAGTTTAACTTGGGATTGGCGTTCCTCCAGATCATTCTGGTTGATGCAAATGGCGTCGATCCATAGTGTTCGCTCGGTACCCTTGTTCCTCAAGTGCTGCAGGGCGGAGAAAAGATTTTCGGTGACCTGAAATGCCTCATCGTTACATTTTATCCCCTGAAGCTGAGTACTGTCGCCCCAGCAATACGAAAGAGCCTCATACACTGGGTTTTCTTCGAATGCGACAACTTCGAGTCGGCACTCAATCGGATTTTTGCTAATTTTTGCTGGAAATAGATGCAGAAGGCGGATTTGCGTTGGGCCGAGAGAGCCTCCAGTGCCTGTGCTATCATATGGAAACATGACTACAGACTGATAGTAAGCCTTGGGGACGAGATCTTGGTGGGATGCTTGAGCGGGTGGTGTTGGAAACCTTTGGGCTGATGATAGCTAGAATCAGGCCAGGTAGTGTTTGGCGCTGGCTAATCCCTCACCTTGGATGTCAAGATCGAATTTGACGTAAGAGGTTAACCTAAGGGTATTCCTTCTTTGGGCAACGTGCAGAGATAATGTGATTTCTAGTTTGTTATTTGATGGCTGCTGCTCAAACTGATACCTGTGAGACTGCATCCGCTGGAACTTCATGCACCTGAACCTGAACCATCTTCTCCGGCTTAGCAACCTGCTGTGGTTTAGAGATAGCAACGCCGCCCAGGAAGGTATTATCAAGGACATCGTTAGAAAACGTCCTCTTGATATCCCCAAGCGTCCAACCATGCTTCTTGCCAATAGCGGCCATCAGCGTCTGAAACTCTGCGATCTCCTCCTTATAATCCTCCTTGACCAGCTTCTCCATCCAAGGCTTACCACCAACCTTGTACATGTACCATTCCTTTGCCCAATGAGGCTTCACCACCACGGGTTTGCCATCATTCGTCTTGTAGCTCGTCCACTTGTCAAGGACCTGTTGCGCATAAGGGACCCATATATCGGATACAGCCTCAAGAGTCAGAATGCCGATGGCGCATGTTCCAAGTCTATTACCGCGCTGTGGCGCGAGGGTTACTTCGCTGGAACCCATTATTCGCATCTCCATTGGCATGCGCATAGGAGATGTTTTGGCGTTGGCGTAGCATGTCTTTATGACGTCCCACCAGGCACGTCTCACGTTGGTGTAGTCTCTCTCATTAGGCTTGCCTTTCTTTGAGTCAAGCTGATAGCGACATTAGTTACTGGATGGGCATCAAGGGTCGAAAGACTTACAGCCATCTCGACTTCCAGATTGCGGACTCGGATGTTCTGAACGCCGCGCTGGAAGTGAAGCGCATTAGGTAGCAGGGTTCTGATGGATTTGTTGGTTCCCTTGACATCGTCAAAGTTCTTCACTGCGAGCCAAGCTATTGTGTCATGTTAGTGTTTTTATTTCCGAAGTAGATGACTCAAACTTACAAAGGAGTGAAGTCTGCGTCTGAGGCGCAACCTGTAAGGCATGTATATGCTTGCCAATCTCTTGAGCCATGTTCATAATCGCCGTGCTGGCAACCTGATACAAAGTCTTTGCATTACTGGGATAGTTAACCACGTTCTTGGTGTCAGTATCTGTCTTCCAGGTATTAACCCAGACCTGCTGCGAGTAAGGAAACCAGAACCACTCTGCATAAAAGTCCTCATTCGCACGGCGCTCAAACTCACGAAGCGCATCATCCTTTTGAGCCTGTGTGCGCTTTTGGCGAAGGGCAGCGGGGATATCTGAGTCTTTCATCTCAGGCGGTGGGGGGATAGCGTCGATAACGTCGAGTTTGACGGGACGCATGACGGCGGTGCACATGGCGTCGCATTCAAAGGTGATGTAGGTGACGACGCCGAGAAGACCGAAGCAGCCACTTGCCGCCTTGAGAAGCGTGGGGTCGGACATGTTGACGAAACGTTCTTGGCCGTTGACGTCGATGTAGTCGATTCGTCGGACAAGGTCGCTCAAGGTTGGGTTGTTAATACCCGCGCCGTGACTACTACCGTTAGTTCTAATGGCGATAGTCTGCAGTTAAGAACTCACCAAATTGTAGCATTGCTGCCACCAAAAGTAATCTCGACCTCAATGATGTTCATGGGCAAAGTGACATTTCCCGTGTTGATGCACCACCGTCGGAACTTTTCATTCGTAGTCGCCGTTCCCACCTGAACATACTTCCTGCCATTCTTCAGAGCCGGAGCTCCGACAAATTTAGGGTCCGTGATGACATTGATCGCGTTGAGCTCCGTGTCCTTGGGCTGAAAAAGGTTGGTCGGAACTGAAGTGAGGTTGGGCAATCTGCTTGCGTTGGTCTCAGTCAGAGTAGAGATCAGTACATCGCCATTAGTAGACTGGCCAGCCTTGTTGCTCCTCCCGAAAACGGGTGCCCATGAGTGCCCTGATTACGGTCAGTTGAGAGGGTGTTTGGTCGGACTGGAAAGCTCACGGAAACCGGCGACACGAATGCCCTTGTTCTTGGCGACAGCGTCACGAACAATCTCGATAATCTCGGCGACAGTTTCGGGGTAATACGTGACCGTGGGCGTATTCTTGACGGTGCGGCCCCAATTCTGAAAGGTCAAGTCCTTCGTTTCCTTGCCCTGCGGATGTTAGATGGAAAACCCGCAACTATGCAGAAGAATACGGACCTTGGTTTTAGTAGGAGGAGTCACCTGCTGTGCCATCATAGAAAAGGCCTGAAGATGAGAGCTAGTACTTGACGCCTCAAGCTCTAACGGTGCAACCTCCTTGATAGCTTTTCCAGCTTCATCAGCAGTCTTATCACCTTCGATGAAAGCCTCAAGAACTTCTCGCATTTCACTAGGAAATTGGTTCATAACACCATTGTATACCTGCTCATGCTTGGAATCCTTAAAGACTCGCAGAATTCTTTGGTGGAACTCTTCCTTGCTGACATCGACATCGGTATTGTACCAATCATCAATGAGCTCAGGAAGATGGGGCAATTCATCGGAGCCCAAGTCAGATTCGGGGTCTCTAACGAGATCACCGAGGTGCTCGATCTTCTCTTGCAGTGTCCTTTCAGACGGTGGAGGAGTTTGCGTGGCTGTCGACATGGTGATGCTTAATGCTCTGGTCAACTATAGAATAAATTGAGGTAATTTTTGTCTCTTGAGCACCATTGGTGGGCAGGGCGCACAATACTTATATTCATGGCCTTTTCCCATTCAATTGCGAGAATATCTCTCTTTTTCAGCTTGATCATTCTAGCTGAACGACGGGTTAGCCTCAAAGGTGGGCCATATCAATAGCGGCGAAAGGCCCGGGCCTAGATCTGCGGGGATGAGGATCTGATAGGAACAAGTACGAAAATCAGAAATGTGATAAGATCGGTATCACTGAAGGAGGGTGCAGACCAACAATTTCTATTGGCTACTTAAGTTTATCTCAAGCGGAGCTGTATCCTACTGGCTCGCGAATCTGATCGAGGCGTGATATGCATATCAGATGTGGGAGGGGCAGCTTGACGCCTGTGAGATTTGGCGTTCATCGTCTGTTCGAGACCCGGATGTGGCTGGCTGACACTATCGCAAACGTTTGGGATTTCCTAACTACTGAAGCGGGGAACCTTTATCGCGCCCTAGAGACAAGTGAGACAGTAAGTGTTAGCGTTCCAGTTTTCTCTCAGCTGTACGAAGTGCGAGCATGATCATCTTTCAGCCTCACCAGATCTACTTGAATGGAATGCTTCAGAGTGCCATTTTGAGTTCTTATCAATGCATGGCGTTGTTATCGGCTACCAGCGCGTGATCTAGGGTGCATCGCCTTGCGCTGCCTCATCTTACTCCTTACACCACGAGCCTTAGTTCTATAGAAAGGCTGTTGAATAAATTCAAATATTTCCATAGAACAATGATACTCAGGTATGACAGTTCTGATATTGACCCCAGAGTCTTGGATAATTGCTCTAATTGCATGAAGCGGGTAGAGGTTGCGAATCAGCTGGATAAACCTGTTTACATGGTGTCCAGCCCCCCGCTGTAAGTGGCTGTTGGAAAGCAGCAGCCACATTTTGAGATACCTCAAGTCAGGCGAAGACGAAGCTTATAAGGAGTGAGGGGTAGCTCCATGGCATGATTGGGTGAGCAAAGCCCTTTGAACCAACGGGTACGCTGTAAGCTCGCGCGGTTTGAGATAGCGGAAGATTTCCGCCACGAGAGCGATAATGAATGAAGCTTAGCATAATCCGATAAGAAGCAAGTCGTTTCAGATAAGAGCAGCGTAGCATGGCCTGAAAAATACCCACGAGCTTATGTGAAATTAGGCTAGCTTTGCAGATCTTCTCACGCCACAGCGCTTATTCTTTGCTTCCAGTGGCATGATTAGATGCTCGGCAGGTATTCGCCGCGACCCATGTTCGGAATATTGAGCGCTGGCTTTCAGCCCTTGCCGTAAGGATCTCATAAATGTCCCTATAGCCTCGCCATTTCTCTTAAAATTATCCTGCTTCCGTTCAAGTCATCTTACTAGTGGTGCTATTTCACACAACTGCCATGCAAATCATCGCACTCATTTCTTATCTCGCAGTCGTTGCTACAGCAGCGGATGTTATTACCGCAAGTTTATTATACATTGGCTTGTTAACGTATAACTGATGTTAGCAGGCGCGGGTTTATGATCAGAGAAACCTCAAAGGGTCGCACGAAGACGTTCACGGCTACAAATGCGGCAATGTTGGCTCCAGGTATGTTTTGTGTCAATGACGTACCTGGCTTTACTAATTTTCTAGTAGCAAGTTCAAGGTCAACAGCATCCATCTTCGTAGCAAGACTTTCTGCTACTTATACCAGTAAGATTAATGTTGGTTTGCATTTGATTTACTAATACCAATTTTCTTCCAGGAAGAAGGACTGCAAAGGCTCCAGGATTTATGTATCGAGGGATGTCAACGATCTGCACCTGAATACTGTACACTCGGTCCTTTGCGTCAATAATCCGAACTAGTCACAGGTCATTTAGATCAACTTTTAAGCAGTGTCCACCACAATATCCGTACAGCGCCCTTATCTCCGTCAGATATAAACATGATCTTCTTCCAACGCGCCTCACTGATGCATGAGCTCTGAGACAATCTAGAATGTGTCGCTTCTTTTCTCCCTCATAATTCCGTGTCGATCCCGCCTTGCTCGAAGCTGATATAGTAGTCTCTTACCAACCTCGTAGAATGGGGGTCTACTACTGATGGATCCGATCTGTCACCGCCGGAAGAGATAATAAACTTAGGCACTCGAATCGGGTGTGACAAGTCAAGTCCTCGTAGACCTCATCCTCAATATGGCCTGATCTCAATCCAGACTTCCCCGCGCTCTAGCCTGAAATTTCGTGCCACACCCGCTTTAGTCAAATATTGCTCCAGTTCAGCTGCTAATGTTACCGTGTGGCTATGTGGCAATCGCCCATCACACACTAGTGGAATGTGATATCGGTTTGTGGAGAGCTGAATTAAAAGAACGTACCATTATGCGATGGGCTTAAGAATGCCAGCAACCCAATGCATTCACAAGCAAACACTCCATATGATACCAAGAATTTTACAGCTATGAATTTGAAAATCCTCTTGCTCGGCTCCTTGAGCCTTGTTCCTATTACTCAAGCAGCAGTAGCTCTTCCGACTCTGGATCTACCTTGGGGGTCATATAAAGCCAAGCCCCTTCTTTGGGACGACAAGGTGCGAAATGGACCAGGATAATACACGAATCCTGCTAATTACCTACAGATCTATTTATTCGAGAATGTCCGCTTCGGAGCCAAGCCCATCCGTTTTGGCCCGTCCGATTTTCCAAAAAAGAAGGACCCCAAAACCCCCTTCGTGACGACAGATTGTCTCCAGATCGATCCATCCGTGCTCAAGAAGAAGGCTGGCGGTAAATATCCCATGGGCTATCCTTCCCAGGACCTTAATCCGGACACGTCGCATCCTCTCAAGGCTACAACCTGGACCGGAACTGAAGACTGCCTTTTCCTGGATGTCTATGTTCCGAAGCGAGTATTCGAAGAGGCCAGTGCCCAGCTACTCCCTGTAACCGTATGGTTCTACGGAGGGGCATATGCATTTGGTACAAAGAGAATGAAGGTCTTGAAACTTTTGAACGGTCCTCTCTACAATGGGAAGTCTCTCATAGAAGCCTCCAATTACTCCACTATTGTTGTGGCGGGAAACTATCGCCTCGGGGCTTTCGGGTGGTTAGCTGGTTCACACATGGAGAAGAATGGCCTCCCTAACGCCGGTTTATACGACCAGAACCTGTTACTGAGATGGGTTCAAAAGTACATCGGCCAGGTCCATGGTGATAACAAGACCGTCAGTGCTTGGGGAGAGTCAGCTGGTGGTGGTTCTATTCTTCATCACCTCATCCGGAACGATGGAGACGAAGATCCTCTGTTCACTCGATTTCTTACCCAAAGTCCTGCCTTTGAATGGGCATGGGATAACTCTCCCGGTGGCCAGCTTGATCAGATATACCAGACTTTCTCAGAGTCCCTCGGATGCCACGCCCCATACGATATCGAATGTATCAGAGACCCATCATTTTCATTAGAAAAGTTGGCACTGGCGAATGTGAACCTTTTCCGGAACGTCAACCAGACTGGGCTTTTCCCCGTCGGGCCTGCAGTGGACAACATTTGGATCAAGACGATCCCTACTCTTGCTTTTGCGGAAAGTAAGCAATGCCTTATATTTATATTTTCGGTGATGCTAACCCTTTTATCCAGACAAATCTTGGCCTGGGATTAAATCTGCGCTCGTTTCCCACTGCGCGAACGATGCTCAGTCTTTTACTCCAAATGTCACTACTAAGGAAGCCTTCTACGGATTCTTAACCAACTTCCTTCCAGGCGAGAAGCTAGCTCCCTTGAGAACGGAGATTGTAGAATATTATGACTGTGACAAGAATTACGATGGAAACTACAAAAATTGTCTTCACGACATCATTCGGGACGCATCTTTCACGTGCAACACCAGAGATCTCATCGATGCGTATCCCCAGCAGGCTTACGCTATGAATTACGGCTTTCCCAACGACAGTTATGCCTTTCACGCGACTGATCTCATACCGCTATTTGGTAATGTGGATTTCCCCGGACAGATCGCAGTTATGCTTGAGAAAGGATTTGATTATCCCAAAGAGGAAGCAAAGAAATTGGCTAAAGCATTGAACTCAACTGTGATAAAGACCTTCTTGGAATACCTTTCGTCGTTCGCTGTTTATGGTAATACTAATGGCACAGGAAACACCGGATGGCCAGTTGTCAATCGATCGGGGCCACTCTTCTCTGATGTCATGAAGCCCAATTCGAGCGGATGGTCACTAAGCAATGATGACCAGAACTCAAAGGCCACCTGTGACTTTTGGAGGAAGATAGCGAACGATATCATGCATCCGACAGGACAAATTGGGGATGCTGATGTGGATACGGATGTCCAGGAAGAGCTTTGATACTACTGAAGGCCAAGTTATCACGGAATCCCAAGCGCGTTCATTACTTGCAAGGGTGGAGAAGCCCATGGGAGAGTCTGCCTGTGAGACGACACCGCCAGAATGTAAATTGAACATGTTGAAGAAATATAGGATCCCTCGCTACCATATAGTCGGGTGTGAAAACGCACTCGTTCATAAGTATAACCTCTAGCAATGAGGGATCAGGACGGCTTCTTATACCTCCAGCAGCTGTTAATAAGATTCCTGATTAAGTTATTATAAAAGCATATTATTCTGCTTTTAATTAAGAGGCTTATCTTATTAAGGCTATACGTATATTGCCTTCTAAAAGCTAAAGTTAAATAGGATTTTTTAGTGTAGTAGCTTAATATGCCTCGCTAAGGCATCATAAGCTTTAAGTATCAATCAATCATAAGTATAACTCCCTGAACTTCATCTGTGCGCGATTATGACATCGCTGAACTCGCTTAGACTAACGACTGCAGCCAAAATATATCGCCAAACCAAAGTTTTCTAGTTGCTCAAATCCAAGAGACCCGGTTCTCAATTCGTATTTGCTGTAGCGACACTCTGTCGACGACATGATGCAGACCCAAATGATGAATAGCGTCCCCATGAGACGTGATGTTCTCCATGAACAGGTCTGAGTTAACGGTGAGCACTCTGCCAGTGTGTGTGACAGCTAACTTCTCCCAAGCCTCAAGAGTCTTCGCCTCCAGCCTCACGGCTCTTGTGCCTTGCCAGTATATCGACTCATGCTCTCTACGGTAGGTGAAAGCACAAGCTTCTCGTCTTTGTCCGTGCCATATAGTCAGTGTCTGAAGCTCAGGCATGTTGAGTGCAACCTGTGCCGCAGTTTGGAAGAGCTTGTTGGTCTGATGGACGTTGGCCTTGGAGATAGCTCGGTGTGTCAATGTGAGAGTTTTTAGCCGAGTCCATCTCCAACTTGGCTGGCACGCGTCGAAGAAATGCTGGGCATCGATCATGAAAGCGACGGAAAGATGCTCAAGCCTCTGGCTTCGCAAGGCAAATGCCCCGCCCAGTTTGCGAAAAGGAAGCCTGACTCGTCCTGGATTTAAGAATGGCAAAATGCCTCTACCAAGTGCATACAATTCCAGGAAACTCTCATTAAAATCTTCGAATATGGTGACTCTTGTAACGCTTGCTGGGATATGTTGGATTGTTCTTACAAAATCTATTATTTGTTCTGTCAGCATTGTAACATCATTTTATTTTATTACTTACCCATATCTGACACTTGCTGTATTACGTTAATGTGTGACTGCCAGAGTTCGTAGTGTATCTCGCACACGTTTGGTAGCTTTGACCAAAGGTATCGTATAACATGAGGATCGAACTGCTGACGACACTGCCGACGTAGGACGAATTTAGTCACGGCGTTAACTGAAGGGAGACCCTCCTTGAATCTCAACTCAGATAGTCCAAAAGGGCGTCGTAGAGCATCATCTGGTGGCGCTTCAGTGACCCTGCCTTGAACCCATCCGTGACGGGGATCGTGAAAGGGATTGTCGCCAGGTTTTCGACACTCGAATTTATCTTCGCCAGGAGCTCCGAAGTAACTATTCTTGAACCAGTGCTGGGAGTCGCTTGGGCAGTAAACATTAAGTTCCAGAGTCAAGGGTTCTCTCCACGTCGTCAAGATGCAGAATAGCCGGGTGATGGCTTGTCTCAGGATCACTGCGATGGAATACGACAATGTGGGCGACTCTCTCTTTCGGCATGATCGACACGTATATCCGTTGAGCTCTATATTGAGCCATAGATGCTTAATCTGCCTCCTGTAGTGGTCGTTGAGCTGTTCGAGGTGGTCGAGACACGTGGGGTGGAGTCTGATATGTGAAAAGTTCCTCTGTTCGATGAAGGTTCGCCATTCATTCGAGACGGAAGCAAAGAGTCCGATTCCGTTGTGTGCTGTCAGGGCCTCCAAGATCATGCAACGGATCTCGGCAGGTAACGAGTGCCAGTCGACCATTTTATCGGCGTTTTCAGTTGGACAAGACGAGGTAGTGATGGAAGTCACATATGAGGAGTCGAAGAAGATTTTATTCCTGAGAGAGTTCTGCTCGTTGACTTGCTGAGGGTCACCCTGGCTTTATAAATAATGTTCAGCTTGCGCGTACATCTAAAGCTACAGTTCCGGGCCATGGCTCTGGTTAATAGAGTATCATAACAAAGTTTATATGTACTTTTATCGTATAGCAACTGGCCATGTGTTGTGACGCAATGTCTAAATTTTGGACTGGATCTCCCTTGCGGTTGATGTATCTAGCCGAGAGCATATATTGAGCAGCGAACTTTAGTTAGGTCGGGATCGCAGTTCTTCACCATTTACGGTTCTTCATATTAACTTCCACTTTAAATTCTAACTTTGCGGCCACAAATCGGCCAAGTGTTATATTAACTTCCAATCAGAGGGATGTGTGAAGATGGGCTTGATGTTTGTATTGTGCGTTCTAGTCAACAAGAGCATGCCGTTATACCTTGACTGGGTATCATGTGAAACCTAATCTACCAGAATCCTACGCGACGACTAAGATTCACAGTTGCAGTACTACATGTCACCTGCAGCCACTTTAGTAAACAGAAACTCTCTCCAGGTTCTCGGACACTTTTTACCTTCCTGACTACAGGTCTCTTTGAGTTGCTCATCAGATCCCGTAGCACCCATTTCCTTGAAGCTCTTGATGCAGTCATCACCATTAACAATCTTCATGCAGTAGCCAGCGCAGTATTGCTGGTTTCTAATGGTGCAATAAGTGTAACATGGGGCACCAGCTCCACCAGTAGGCTGACCAAAGCATTCACCTGTGCACAGCTGATTATTCCTCGCTACGCAGTCATTGTAGGAACCTCCCAGGCAGTTATTTCATTTAGGTTCTTATCTCATCAGCTTTATGCTATAGCCATTGATCAGTTATCGTGGTATCGATGTCTAAGTTATGGGCTAGAAGTGTTATTTGCAGTTGAGATTTGTGGCTGAGAGCTTATTCCGGCAGAGAATCTAGTTCTCGCCTGCTTCCCGTGGGGCATTACCCTTGCCACCAAAGACGGTTGGAGCTGAGGAAGCGAGGAGGAGAGTGACGAGAGTCCATGATTGTTGGTTGGGGAGTGCTGAGATCTTTGGAAAGCTTACACAGGCTGAGTGTATGATGATGAAGCTGTTCGAGTCGTAAGATGTATAGGGTGATTTGAAGCAGCTTGCTGGTGTGAGTTGATGAGTCTGATACTTGTAAGACAAAGAGGGGCATTTATACTGATGCACTGCATCTCGGTTCCTTTCCATTATCGGAAGCTTATCCATTAAACTCTTTGTATTACATCACGAGCGGGGCAGGATTCATTCTCATTCTGTAGTGTACGGAGAATATACAGCGGAAGCCAAGTCTCTAGCTGTTTGTTAGGTAATTCCTGGCCCGTTTACTTGATCGAAACGAGGCTCAGCCAGGTACAAAAATCTTCTCATTCGTTCAGCTCATTCAAATCTCCTTCGCACGGGTCATATAAGGTGAGATTCACGGGACCGGGAACATGGATTTGGATCCATCGATCGTGATCTACAGTCAGATAGCAGTTATGCGTTGGCAATGTCAGAATATGTCTGACGCTTTAATCCGCTGTCACTTTGTGAAGCCACATTTTTATGACACCGTAGAGGCTTCTGGACACGCTGAGGCCGGCAATGGGTTGCTACTCGTTCCAGATCTGTCTGTAGAGGTGGATACAAAGCTTTCTCGGCTCCGATAATTGTTTTGTAATTTCTTTGCGATGCTTTACTGACTTGAATTGACCTAATATCATGTCGAAAACAATCAAGTACCGACCGGTTCTTATTAGCACGTGATAGCTTCAGGTTGACAAGTACCTGCTCTAGTCTATACTACTTTAAATCACTCTGGGTCACTTTGAACTATCAACAGTACTTGAAAACATATGAAACTATCTAGGTCCATTTCCTCGAAGCACATTATAACAGCACTCAAGTCAAGCTCTGGAGCTAGGACTGTTCGAAGTAACGTTCTAAGTTAATATGCACTGCTCACTCTAATTAAACGGTTCTCCATGTCAGTAAGTCGTAAGCCGTTTATTGAGTCGGGGCATTATATGATAGTGCTTCGGGGCCTGCAGTTACTGGTGTCAAGTCTGCGGGCGCTGTTTGATCTGCACACCTCTGTTGACCGGAATGGCATGACGAATTTCTACGCTTCTGCCTCTAGAAATTAGCCCAGTTGGGGATACTATTGGTTAAGATAAGCTTTTTTCTACAGCCTTACGATTGATCGAAGCAGTTCGTGTCCGCCATCAAGCCACGATCCAGATCTCGACTCGTGGCCCGTTACCAATTCCGGTTTTTAATGGCTTGTTATACGAAGCCACGGCGCTATCATTCAGAGCATTTGTCACTAAATGCAAAATATTATAATGTAAAGGGCAGTTCCGGTTTTTCTCTGTTTCTGTTTATTCCCTGTTGCGAACTGGGCTTTGTTCAAACAGGTCAGCATCCGCCGAAATGTCCAAGGGTTGTCGCATGCTTGGTCTCCTTTCTCTCGGTTTCTGGGCTTGTTTATTCTGTGGCGCTTTTGCTCAATCAATTAGTTCAATAAGCAATGCACCTGAGTGCGGCGTCAGTTCATCCTCTCCCTCTTTCTTTCTCTCCATCTGTCGTTAACGGACAACATTAGGTCAAATGTGCACTCCAGAGTTTCAGCGACCCGGCGTTTTCGACTAAAACTCAAGCCGAACTATGCCACGACAAAGCGTTTGCCAGGGTGCTGGGCGATTGTGTCGCCAACCGATGTCTTTTTGCCGAAACGATGGGTAATAAACGACTTCACACTCGGCTAGCGATTCATGAGCTACAGGCTGTTAACATCAATACCGCAGAATTTACTCGCATTTCTAAGGAGGCTTGTGGTATCCCTCCGATGGACCAATACGTCGAGTTCCAAGTCACTGGCATAACCATGACAGCGCTGGCCGTTGTCTTTTACGTCCTGCGACTCATATGCAAAATCCTTGGGCCGACCTTTTGGGGCATAGATGATACACTCATTTCAGTATCTGCGGCAAGAAAAATGTAAATCACTAGGCAAGACTTTTCACTAATTGTTGCCAGGCCGTCTTGATTCCTATCTGCGTGTTCTACCAATTGTGTTAGTGGAAACCCGGGCTCCCGTAGGACGTTACCCACTAATTATCAACAGTGTTGGAACAAGGTTTAGGCAAAGACTTTGCAAACCTCTCTCATCGCCAAGTAGCAACATTTTTCAGAGTAAGTCCCCCGCTTCGGTTCTTCGTATGTCATTCTGACAAGATTCAGTACTTTTTTGCATTCGGACTACTCTATCACATTGCCCTAACCTGCATAAAAGCCTCCATTTTGTTTCTGTATCTTCAGATCTTTCCAGAGGAAATCTTTCGGAGAGTGGTCAAGTGGACCGTGGCATGCAATGCCTTGCTCGGACTGACCTTTATAGTGCTCACTTTGATACAGGCACCTGTGCTCTTGGCGGTATGGAAAGTATGGGAAAGCAAAACGGTCGGAGAGGCCATGCATTATATATCGTGGCCATCGCTGGTGCAGGCTTGTCTGAATCTGTTCCTCGATATCTGGATGATTCTCTTACCGATTTCTCAGCTATACAAATTGGGGCTAAAGATCGGCAAGAAGCTAGGCGTGATAGCAATGTTTAGTGTTGGCATATTGTGAGTAAAGATAATTTGATACCTGAGCAGAAACCGCTAACAGTTCACGTTTAGCTTAACTATTGTTTGCGCTCTCAAGCTATACAAAATGGTGGAGTACATAACCGATGTAAGCAAGTCAAGTGAGAGCAAACTAATCCTTTCATGTTTGTATATACTGACATAGCATTTTAGCCCAAAATGGGAACGATGTCATCTTTTGGTCATACATCGAGCTCTGTGTAGGAATCACGGTATCTTGCATGCCTCATACACGCCAACTTACGCGAGAGGTGCTGCGGAGGCTGCAGTCAAATGGACATTGTATCAGGAGCTCCGGGAGCGATGGTCCTTTCATCACGCGGTCTATTGAACCAATAACCCAGGTTTCGTCTCCTCTGGATACAGTAGTTCTTCATGATGAGGGAAATCTTCTTACGAAATCTTAGTCGGGTCGCATAAGACATCAAACGGCAAATATTATTTTGAGGTCCTTATCTATACAGGTTTAAAAATTCTAGTTCCCTAAACTGCCTTCGATGACAATCTCGTCTCGGGAAAGATGTTGTTTCCGCCCCTTATAGAAGCAAGCGTAAAATGCGCAACCAGCAACAAATCCTGAAATTCCTACGGCTCCATACATCCACACGAGATATGGATCCTGAGAGACTGCACCGAGGGCAATGCAGATCGCAGCAGCAACGGCGATGGTCAACCAGAACAGGGCTGAGATGACAGATCGGAGGCTGGAAGGTCACAGTCAGTCACACATCGATATGCAAGGAATGTGTAGGCTTACTTCTTGGGAGCTTGGGTAAAAGCGAGCTCGAGACCTGTGATGATAACAAAAGCTTCAGAAAACGCCACGAGGATATAGGATGGTGCTTGGATCCAGACGTGGATGCTGTTTGGTGGTGACTTGTAGATGTAGTGTTGGAGAACGCAGGCGTATGCCATGGAGATTGAGGCGAACATGAAACCCATGAAGATGCGGGTAACGGGGTCGAAGTCGATTCTGTACTTTCGTAGTAGGGGATACACAATCACTAAAGCGTCTTGTTAGGAATAGCAGATGTTGAGATGTGGAGGATACTTGCAGTCGAGGAACGGAATGAAGAAGCAAAGAGCAATGGGATCGAGGTTCTGGAGAAGGTCATTTGGTGTTCCATGGAGAGCCATGGTTCCAGCTTGGGAGATGAGGTTGTTCCACATCTGGTTCCAGCAGATGAAGTAGAATGGGAAGAACAGGAACATCTAGGTATCTCTGTAAGTATTCATCTTCGAAGTTATGAGACGGGTCACGCACCTTGCAGCTCTTGAGTCCCCGCTGAACATCTCCAACATACTCATCAGTATATCTCTCTTGGCTGACCAATGGGTATTTATCATTGTGACCTGTTGCTCTAAGGGCTGATGGTCGTGCATTATCGAACCCCTTTTCCTTGATGGCGATGCTAGTTGTGCGGCAGGCGTCGAGAATGGCGGAGCCAACTGGGGGGACGCGGATGTACTTGTTTCGACCCGAGATGAAGACAGCGGCAGAAATGAGAATGGCACTGTCCAAAGTAGTTAGCAACTTTCTATATGTAATTCAGGCAACTGAGATAGAACTCACATTAAGGGAACCAAGTAAGCTAGCCAGAACGAATGGTGAGCTTCAACATTGACAGTGATGAGCGGTGAAAGAGCTCCGATGTTGACGACCCAATAAAACCTTGAACTTGATTAGCAGCTGCGTATCCAAGATTGAGGTGACAAGTCTTACCACATGAAGAGCCGCTGAACAGTGAGCTCCGGATCAACGATGACCTCCTCTCCTGACTTGAGAGTCTTGAGGACAGGATGCGAATGCTGATACTGCTCAGCACACATAGGCGTAACATTCGCCTTGATTCCGCCAGTGCCCAGACCAATGGTGATCATAGCAGCGACAAGACCACCGAGTCCAGCGTTATTGAGGAGGGCTGTAGGTGTTGAAGTCGAGACAAGAATGACGAGGCCGATGACATAGATGACGCATGCGCAGCAGATGGCTCTGAACTTGCCGAGATACTGGTCTAAATAATCTCGGTTATACATTGGATGTTTACATGAGGTTGATTGGGAGGCTTACCGGCGACGATAGCGCCGATGACTGTTGAAGCGTAGGCCCAGAACTTGAAGAAGTTGCCGAGGGCTGTTGCGACGGCTTGACCCTTTCCAAGAGCGCCTGGAAGGTCGGAGCTTGGGTCATACGGATTGCTAAGCACTATTAGTATCATAAGAGGTGAAGTATCGTGATTGTGACAAACTTGATGTAATTCTGGATCGGTCCAGAGAGACCAAAGTAGGTAAATCGCTCACCGAGCTACATGGTGTCAGTCACCTCAATTCCCGATCTCTCAATCATCCATGAGTCTTTGGCCTTACCTCGACAGCCAAGATCAACAATGCAATCTTGGGCAACTTATCCGGAACCCTCCTCAAGCCTCGCCACTGCTCCTCCCGTCCGGCAATGCTCTTTGCATCACCAGCATTGCTCTCAATCTTCTTCTCCATGTTGACTTCAGTCGTCATGTTCTCAAACTTTGTGGAGGTAACAAAGAAATGATTCGACTCTCGTATGATGGTGGGTTCTTCATTTCTCGGGATGCGACGCCCTGTATATAAACATCATGAGTTGGAGAAACTTACCCCGGACCGACAGACCCATCCTGCTGGGAGATAACGCGGGGTCGTCGCTGTGGGTTCTGATAGGCGGCGTTTGACGGCCTATCTAGCGCTATCTTGGGAGATAGCGTGGTTGATCGGCGTTGAGAACGCCGCCAATCAGGAGCGACGCCGATGTTGGAGGCGGTTTAGATGGGAGATAAAATAAGTATTCTTAAAAAAGGGCGTATTAATGGAATTTATCTAGTGAAGTTTGTTGTTTTCGACTATTATCTTCGTTATCTAGCCATGTCTTATACCACGACAGCAACTGAAGAGGCAACCTCATTTCTAAGCCTCAAGCGCTTGGAGATAGGACCAGATGAATACCCTGGCCTTGACCCAGAATGGCGAAAGCTATGGAACACTCATGGAAGTTCCATGGTTCGGGCAGATGAAGTCAGCATCGAGGAGTATCGCCTCAATCCCGCAAAATACAGCTTCACATACCCAACATACAAAGGTCCAGAAGTCTTCCATGTTGAAGATAGGCAAATCCCAGTTACGAAACCAGAAGGTTTGATCACTGTGAGAATCTATACCCCGGAGGGACCTGGGCCGTTTCCAGTGCATCTGAACTTTCACGGTGGAGGTTGGGTGCTAGGGGGTCTTCAGTCTGAAGCGGCGTGGTGTCGACATATGTGCAATAAGGCTTCCATCAAGGTTATCGACGTTGACTATCGTATGGGCCCGGAGTATAAGTATCCAACAGCCATATATGACTGTTGGGATGCTGTAAAATGGGTGAGTCTGAATTTTACTTTCCCAGGTACTTCGCTAACTGGATACAGACCATAAATAGCGCAACTGAGCTTAACATCAACCCGAAAAGCGTCTCATTCGGCGGTCTTTCTGCAGGTGGTCACATGACTGCCGTTCTGGGCCACTTTGCTCGCGACGAGGGCATCGACATCAAGTTGCAGCTCTTGATTGTCCCAGCCACGGACATGCGCTATTGTAGCTCCAAAATAAAACAACTCACGGCAGAGAATTGTCCATATGACAGTGTTTTGAGACTGAAGGGCGTTCCATGGGGACCTCTCGGGCGAGAACAATGGTTCTTGAAATATTTCGTCGGCGAGAACGCTGGTAAGCACAATCATTTTGTCTCTAAGAGAAGATGGTACTGACAGTGTTGAATAGATGAGCTTGAGGATAAGTTGACCAGCGAGTGGATTCTCACGCCAGTAATCGCTCCAAACTTCAAGAGCCTGCCTCGGGCGCATATTGTAACTGCAGAGTTTGACCTGGAAAGAGACGAAGGAGAGTACTATGGACGGTTGTTGAAGGATGGAGGGAATGAAGTTACTATAAAGCGCTATGCGGGTTGCCCCCATGCTTTTGCGCATTATAATCATCCAGAAAGAGGATTGGCCAAGGCCTTTGAGTTCATTGAGGATACAGCTGAGCTACTAAGAAGTGTACATGAGATAAGTCCATAGATCACGAAGTATGTTGACACAACCTCCACCCAGATTGCAGTGTATTGTGAGCGACAAACCATTGCTCATCGAATAGCTGTGAACTAGAAGAATGCTAACTCGCTGGGTCCCCGGTGCGACTGACTACCCTACAGCGCAATGGCTGATATTGTGTATATCGCTTGTCGGCCAAACCGCGCGGAGCGAGAAAGTATCAGATTTTAATCTGAGATATTAAAATAAAGGAAAAGGAACCCCAATTTCGATGAAGCTGTTTTAAATTTATGTGACATTATCTAAAGCTCCTAATCATTCCCCATTAGAATCACGAGTTTTTTTTCCCTGCCCTCGCCACGTTTTAAAGAGTGACCCATGTAAATCGCATCAATGCTTTTTCTCTTTTCTTATTCCAAGTCTACAATCCGTTTCGCCAGTCGCCGTGTTGATAGTTACTGAGTCATCGTACGATTCATATCTCCAGATCCAACAATCTTTCAATGGGGTTGTTTCCCGCGGCCAACTGTGCGAACGCCACCAATCATACTCAACGCCGATGGAGACAGGCAAGGGTTGGCCGACGCTAGGCGAAATCGGACTTGTCCGCGGTTGATAGCCCTGGCATCATGAAAAGATTGAGTAGCCTAAGATAAATCTCAAGCGCCCTTCGCAGCAAGAACTTCTTCTATCTAATCAATACTCTCATTTGAATCCATTTGTCAATTAGATAACCCAAGATCAAGGATGGCGTCTGATAGTATTGTCATCGTCGGGTGAGTTGTCCCATCGTAAGCCATAAGCAGTGGCCTGTAACTGACAGGATTCAAGGGCGGGAATCATTGGCCTAGATGTCGCTCTCGTTCTCTCCCAGCAAGGCTACGGAAAGAACATCACAGTCATAGCCGAGTACCTCCCCGGCGACACTTCACCATCATACACATCTCCCTGGTAAGTCTCTCACGAGTTTAAGCCGTGACGTGTACTAACAGACCAGGGCTGGGTGCAACTTTTCCGCCATTTCTGGCACTGACGCCAACGCGATAAAATGGGATCGCCACGGCTATGCGCACTTGAAGAAGTTGGCTGCAGATGACTCTGATGACTCTTTCGTAAAGAGGACACCTTCAATTGAGTTCTGGGATGATAACGTCCCGCATGACAAGATCAAGGCTATGGCGGATTATCTCGATGACGTGAGTAAAGATCAAGATCACTGACTACGTAAAGAGTTCTAAAAGTTCCCAGTTCCGAGCTCTGTCTGCCCAAGAGCTTCCCGATGGTGCCAAGTTCGGCTGTGAGTTCACCACATTGACCGTCAACGCGCCAGCTCACTGCTTGTACTTGTACAAGAAGCTGAGAGAGGAATACGGCGTACGATTTATCCGACGAAAGCTCGGGAGCATCCATGAGGCATATAACAACCCTTCCACGAAGGTCGTCTTCAACTGCACGGGTAATGCAGCAAAGACACTGGCAGGCGTGCAAGATGAGAAGTGTTATCCCACTCGAGGTCAAGTCCTTCTCGTTCGAGCATCGCATGTCAGTACCAACGTCATGCGTCACGGGAAGGACTACGAGACCTATGTGATTCCGAGACCTGGATCAAATGGCAATGTAATTTTGGGAGGATACATGCAGAAGGGCAATGAGTAAGTCTCTCGGTACTCAAGCTTAGAAGGCAGCTAATAAGATGACAGTGATAGCGCAACGTACTCTTCTGAAAGCGAGTCCATTCTTCAAAGAACAACGGAGCTAAGCAAAGAGCTTCAGCAGAAGGAACCTGAGGTCTTGGCTGCGTTTGCGGGCATGCGACCATCTCGCGAGGGTGGCGCAAGAATTGAGCGCGATGAGATCCCCGTCAATGGAGAAAGACGCGTGATTGTGCACAATTATGGTGCTGGTGGTACAGGCTTCCAAGCTGGATATGGTATGGCATTGGATGCTGTCAAGAGCATCGAGGATATTCTAAGCACTCTTTCTACCAGATCAAGATTGTAAGCAAATTATATAGATCTATAATTTCATGTTGTCTGCTTTGACGCATCCAACGCAAGCTTCACGTGCGTTTCCAGTTTGAGAACTTGATCAACGCCGCGCCAGAATATGGCATCCATCCTTAGTAGACCCAGTCTGATGACTACGAAAGCATTGGCTTTGAGACGCATTTGCTTCCGTGTTGCTTGGAGAAGCTTCATCGATGAAAGTGCCTCTTCGTATGTAGTGGCTGAGACAAACATGAACAACATGGCGAAACAGAGGGACGAGAATGCGCTTTGGCACCAAGGGGGCCAGTGCTCTGCTGTTTCGTCACTCTTCAATGTCTTGAGGAAGTCAGAATATCGTTCCAGAACTGTTTTCAGCCTCTCGCGTGGCGACCATTGATCTGAAGTGCTGGCTGCTGAAGGGTGAGAATCTTGGGTGTGAACGGCAGCGCGTAGTATTAGTAGTTGTGTGTAATAGTAGCCGAGCTTTATGGCCATTCCAGGCATCGACTTGTCGCTATCGGGATCAAAGGAGCTTGCTCTATCAGGTTGAATACGTTCTAAAGATCCTGAAAGCTCAAACACGGTTGTTTGTAGCTCTTCTGGCCTCTGTCTCAGACTCGATGATCGAAGAGAGCTAGAGATGTGTCAGCCTCAAATAACGAGAGTTGGTGGAGGAAAGCTTCAAGACTTACTAAAGCCGATCAAGCGTATTTGTGATACAGGATGTGAGAGCTGAGAAGGCCATTATGTTGGTCCACTGCGATGCATCGAGGCCAGAAGCAAGTTCATCTTGAGCCGACAGCTCGTCCACCAACCAGTTCTCGCGATTGATATGAGGTGGCCTTCCTAAGGCGGCTGCTAACCACCTGTCCATCGCGAAGATGAAGAATGATAGTCTGCGTCTAGCAGCTATTTGAGCCGATGGGATATTCCAAAGGGAGGGATCAAGGTGCAGCCCAATGTTTGTAGCTGCCGAGATAAGCGTTCCCATCGTTGTCCATCGATACGATGCATCTGACACGAGTGGGTTTGAAGACGGTCGGGCTATAAGTAAGAAGAGGGTTTGAACAGTGGCAATATTTGGTGAGTGAATGTCGAAAGCAATCGCGGTATTGATGAGATGGGCCAGGTCTTCGGCATCAGGTGAGTCATACGCCATGTCAATGCAGAGTTGGTCGTCATACATGGCGAAAGGGAGTGCAATTGAGTAGATAGCAGCTAGCAAACAAGGCGCACTTGTCGCAGGATCTGGAAGAAAGTCGATTGACAATATTGGGTAATGTGGTGCGATGAATCTGGTGTAAAGACTTATCAATCGCTTGCCCATGTTTGGTGAGATAGCCTTCTCAAGCTCTGCTCTCTGTGATGATATCGACGCGCCAGTATGTCCGGAATCTTTTCGAATTTGAGCAAACAGAGATGGCTGTGAGATTAGGAACTGAACGGGTGGGTTGCTGTTCACTGATCTTATGGCGAGCTGTTTGAATTTGAATGTACCGTGCTCATCTGATTGATATCGCTGAAGCAGATAAGGATCCATATCTCCACTAAGCCCAAGCGTTTCTGGGTGAATATTCTCATATCCATCCAACAACGGATATATCTTGCTGTACCCATCTGGTGACTCATTTGCGGTGGATGGAGGGTTGTTATCTGGTGTTTGGAACATGAACTGATATTCAGGGCCGTCCATGTCTAGATCTTGAAGAAAATCCATGCTGATGTCGGGAAAGCCGCCTGATTCCGCCGGGGAGATGTCATCGGGGCTAAATGATGTAGTAGGTTCTTCCATAACCCCATTTGATGGCCCAATTGCATCTTCTGCATCATGATATCCAGGGCTGGTCTCGGCTGTTTGCTGCCTCTTCCGAGGTCTCGCAGCCTCTACAAAGGTGCATTCTCTCCCGTATTGCTGGCACAACCGGCATGGAGGGGAGGACTCGATCCGGCATGCCGTTTTCCGAGATCGGCAAAAGTCGCAGGGTCGTTGCCGCTTGCTCATGTATTTACGCATCATGAGAAGTGGAAGAAGGAGGTTGAAATAACGAATCAGAATTGACTAAACCGATCGGATCTAAGCTCGAGACGGCACGTGATCTGGCCCAATTTGAGACTAACATTGGCGTCAAGCTAGACTCAGGACAGAGATGACAGACCTAGTCATTCACTAGCATGCATTTATAGTGCTGGTACGGAACATATCACGGCAAGAGGAATGAGGTTCACGGTGAGAGCGCGGAAGGGCAATCAGGAAGCGATACAATCATTACATAGTAGACTCTCAATGGTACTATAATCATATTTATCAATCTTTTAGCATTGGAAATTAACTATCAACGATAGGTATGTAGAGATCAAGCCCTTATTAGCCAATATTATGGAAGAGTTTGGACATTTTATTTGAAAGTCGACTGACAATAGATGTCTCGGACGGAGCCGAATAACCACTCCGTGTTGTTTCCTCAGATCGCCTCCGTGACTGCATCTCCTTGACAAACTTTGGCCATGTGTTCGTCAAAACGAGATACTTGATATGTTGCTCAACGGAATCGAAGACATTAGGTCCGAACTCGGCAGGGATGATCCCACTATAGTTAGGTCTCTCCATAACTAAAGTGGTTGCTGACTCGAGGGACGTCGTTGTTTCAAACGGTATAGCTGGATGCACGTTCGCCTGTCCAAATGTCTCTCGTGCAGCTCTCTCGAACATCTTTTCCATGTACTTGAGATCTGCTGATCCAAGATTCAGTGGAAACTCAGCATCGCGAGGACTGATGAAGGTGGCGTATATATCCAGTGCAGCATTATACGCATCTCGAACGTCTGTCTCGTCTGGTTCTGCACGCCACGAGATCTTCCACCTAGTAACCTCAGTCAAGAAAGAAATATTCTCTCCTGAAAAGTCGTTCAGAGCTGAAAAGTCTTGTAGGGGTCCGGGATTGCTGTTCAGGGTGTAGTTGAAGGCGCTGATTGTCAGAAGGGTGTCTTTCATCTCTTGATCTGACGATTCATATCCTCCCTTTTCGCCGAGACGAGTAGCTACCTGAGAACCTCTTCGTAGATCATTGAGCTCTCGGAGAGTGGATGTTGAGGAGGCGGCATACCACTCAATATTCAGACTTTCGATGCGCTTGACGAGGACACGTTGTTTGATGACTTGGAATGCAGGGACGAAAACAGCAAAGATCTCGATAAGAAAGATTGAGACGTGAATCCTAGACTTGGTCAGTGATTGGTCGTATGGGCATTTGTGAACTTACCATGAGCTTGGGGGGAAGTAGAAGTTGACAGGCGCGAACGCTGGTACATAGCTTGCAGTCAAGAACATAGGTGTTGCGTGTAGGCTGTTGATTACTGTTGGTAAAGTGGCTCGAATGCGTTGTATAGTGCAAATGGCTAGGTACTCACCTGGAGAGGCAGCAGCCGATCGTTTGTGTTCGCCACCCCGTAGCATCGCGGATATTCCATGTCCTCCAAAGCAGAAAGGGTGCAACCTGACGAAAGAAAAGTCAGCCGGGGACAATATTATCAGCTCGAAAGGTTCTCACCATCCATGTCCAAACTACTTGCCAGAGTACAGAGGGCCACCATTCCCAACCCCGACCCAACTCAACTATTTGCTCAGTAAGTGCCTGACTCTTGATCTCGGTGCCTGGAATACCATAGGTAGGATGGTATTTGCGACATGCTAACCACATGCCGAGTGTTAGGATAACCTACTCGTCTCAATCAGCATTTCACCTAGTCCACTATGACAATGCAAGGATAACTGACCTGAACGACCATACCAATCCCTGTGAGGACCAATAGCTTTTTAGTATATTCCAAGCATCTAAACCGATATAACCAAGAATTGCAAGGCTGTGCCGCATTAAACTGGTCTCTCAAGCCTGCACTGCTATACTTCTTCTGCAGCTTAGCTACATGAAGAAGTCGGCTGTTGCTAGCGTGGAAAAGAGCAATGCCGAGAGGGAACCAGATTCCCATAAAGAAATATTGTATGTCGTATGCCAGAACTACAGGTATGGTAGGTCCGACTGTGTACACGATCTGGCCGAGGATCCAGTAGATGTGGAGGAGAATAATGGCAGAGAATGAAAGAAGGAGGCCGCGGAGTCTGAGTAATGGGTTGGTGCGGTTTTTCCAGCAGAATGCCATACCAAATAGAACCAGGAGGGTCCAAACGACGCAAAAGTCAATGTAGAATACTCCAACCCAGTCCCACCTGGCTGGGCTAGTTGGGAGGTTGTAGATGGTGACTGGTGGCGTATCCATGGTGTCGTTATCTCCCGGATGCCGGTGCGATAAAGAAAGTCACAATGGACCAAGTCCAGAAACACAAGTCTCTTTTATTATCAAGGAATTGCTTGGTATTAGTATCGGGTGGCTTAGGAGCAAGCTATTATGTCTTCACAATTACAATCAGCAGTGTGGCCCTGCCCTCCTATTCCCCGGAAGTCGTGAATCATACTACAGCATTTTAGGTTAAGCATGGAAGATCGTAGCGAGACCACCGCAAGGGAAAATGTCTCCTTGCATTAGAGAACGGCTCACGGTCTCAGATCTCATCGAGGAGGGTCCGATGATGGAGTGTCTCAGATGATCTTGGGGCGAAAGCTTCTCCTTGCATTGCTATCAAGGACTTCTGGGATTGGATCGCTGACCCTCTGCATTAGCTATTAGCCTAAATCTAGAGCTATCTGTTTTACAGAGCACAGGTTGGCCATAACGAGCATGACAGCTTTGATTGAAAGAGCCTTGCTTGATTTAACCGAAGGTGGTGGTCAGATTGACCTTGCCAAGCTGCCTAACGTAAGTTAGACCATGCAGTGGGCCCAATCAGGCCGATCAGAAGGCCTGGGCTCATCCCACGCAACATCATGTGAAGAGACCAACTACAGTTGTGATTGCTGAAATATTAATTGTAAGTTCACCCACCAAATTCTCATAAGTTTCATGACTTACTTAATACTGATATAATCGTAGATTGGTCGAGCCGTGCCTTCCCCATACATATTGCGTACTGCCTTGAGCTGTTGATACCTGTTAGCCTAATGGCTGTGGCGATGGGAGAGTAAACCACAAACAAGGCTGTGACGCGAATTACATCGCCAGCAAATCAGAGGTGCAGGAACCGTTGTCAGGCAGACTCAGCTGATTATGCCTTACCCCGCTCTCCATCATATATAGTTCAATTTCTCAGTGCCGAGATGCTGGGTATCTGTGCCTTTCTTTTGCAACAGATTTTCATTGCTTTATTCATCCCCAATGCGGCTAATCAACACGCAAACCCTGGAACTCCATGAGTTCTTCAACGAAAATACGCCGCCTTATGCGATCTTGTCTCATGTTTGGGGCAACCAGGAAGCTACCTTTCAAGACTGGCAGAACCATCAGCAAGTCATATGGAAGGCTGGATATTGGAAGATACGGGGTGCTTGTAATGAAGCTCTAAAGTACAGGTTAGAGTGGCTCTGGGTTGATACGAACTGTATCGATAAGAGCAGCTCAGCAGAGTTGTCAGAAGCGATAAACTCGATGTTTGCATACTATCAGAAGTCAGAAGTCTGCTTTGCCTACCTAGTTGATGTTCCTACCGCAAATCAACCCGAGGACGTACTATATTCTCAAATCGCGAGAAGTCGCTGGTTTACTCGAGGCTGGACACTGCAAGAGCTTATAGCACCCAAAAATCTGATCTTTCATGCTGCTGATTGGTCCCAAATTTGCAGAAACGTTGGATCCCTGACCTTTTTGGTTACACAAATTACTCAGATTCGTCAAGAATATCTAGACGGTCAATGGAACATACACGGTGCTTCTATCGCAGAGAGGATGTCTTGGCTATCAAAGAGGACGACGACGCGAACCGAAGATATGGCATACTGTATGCTTGGCATATTTAATATCAATATGCCATTGCTGTATGGGGAAGGGGAAAGAGCATTTGTACGCCTTCAGGAAGAGATCATGAAGACCAGCAATGATCACACTATTTTCTGCTGGGAGTGGAATGAGGATGTCCCAAAGGATTGGGGTAGTCTTCTTGCTCCATGGCCAACGACCTTTCAGGCCGCTGGGGATTTCTGTCCAGCCATCAGTCACGAAATCTCAATCTATTCCATGACCAATGCTGGGCTGTCAATTCAGTTACCTACCATGATCACGTCAATCAGTACCCACAGGGTTGATAATTGGGTCGTTGTGCTGCAAGCTACTTCGAGACGCTTAGGTCATATGCCTCGACAAGTTGCATGCATCAGGGTAGCGGGTCACAGGATAGGGGACTTGCTCCACGTCTCGCGTATCCCATCCCTCCCTCGACCAATGACTATATCGGAAGTTCGTGTGGGGCAAGTTTCAACTCAAGCCCTTATTGTGACAAGAAAATTTCGCCTCCGTGGCGAAGAAGGCCGGAATAATGAATCAATCCCCGACTTTGATGATGAACGAATACTGCACTTCCTGCCCGTTTTTGCAGGGCACCCTATCAGAAACAGTCAGAAGCCAAAATGGCGATTTGAGCACTTGCATGGAGAAGATGTCGGTTTGGACTCAGCAGTAGGCACAATCACGCTGAAGGTTGACGAGGGAGGTATTGGGGTCGGTGCAATCATGATGGAATACGACGACGGACCATCGTCGATAGTATCCAACCTCCTACTTGGTGCCGGCCTGGAAGACGACGCTTACAATGCTTCAGTTGAGTTTGGTGGACTGTCGAGCAAAGTAACTCACAATACCTCCATTCAGCTGCCATCAGAGAAGAGGCTATTTCGTCGCTGGAGCAGTGGATCTGCACCGAACTCTCGCGACATGGAGGGTATTTTGCGCCAATGGACTCAACAAATCAGGCTTGACAGGTTTACCAGGCCGCTGGTCTCCTACAGTCAAGAGTTTGACCTAACGATGGTGCTGGAGAGAGCTATAGATGTCATGTGGGGCTCTAGAAGCTGTTATTTCTTGATCTTCTATAAAGGCCACTTTGTCCAAGCTCTCGTTCCTTAGCCTCTTAGGCTTCGGCAACTAAGACATTAGACACAAAGGGTGAAGAGGCACAATGCACCCAACATATTTGATGGCGAACCCCGAATCTTAATTCACTCAGATCCTTATTATGGTACATCGTCTGTCACATTGTGGTGCTCCTATAACGTATCCGTGAAGCTTATATCCCCTTGGTCAATTTAGGGGTCGGCCGGGTGGTGAACAGTTTGACTTAGAGACCAGTGTCATTCGGTAAAAGCAATCCACGGAAACAGTCAATGGTAGCCAACATGGTTGAGAATAGCACCAAGTTCTGTCTGCAGGAATAAGCTCTCAGCCATCAGTCTCAACAGTTGAGGATGTACATCAATTTCTTAATTTCACTCGGAATTACAACGCGGTTTACGTGATATCGAACGGCAAGCCGTTACACACAACGCCGTTAGCTACAAACCATCTTGGTCAACCGTCATGGAACGACCAATGTATAGCTTTCAGCCCAGTCCGCCTTCATTCTGTCAATTTCTATCACGTGAACTCTTCCTCGCTAATCATGACTTCATATTTTTACCCTGATGTTGAGCAGGTATACTGCTTAACTTAAGCTTGTGCCGTTTAAAGTGATAATGACTCGTTGGCCAGTAGCTCGACCCCGCTTCTAAACAAAGCTCTGGGAACACAGCTAACACAATCACCGACCCGTATCCAAGATATACGACAACTCAGATTAATACACTGTTTGCAATATGACGTCTGAGACTTCTAACAACGCACAATCGCCGCCTCAGACACCACCAATATGGAGTGTGGTCCAGTTCACTTTCAGCGATAGAAACACCGATTCAGAGCTGGTGGTTATGTGCAATGATAAACGCTTTGTTATAAATCTCTCAGCCGAAACCTTTTCGGAGTCGCCCAAGTTGAAAGAGCGTTATCTCTTCTTCTTACAAGTCGCCGAAGAGTTTGAGCTAGATGGTGTGGCTGTCGAGGACTTCTGGGATTGGATTGTCGACCCTCTGCTCCCTATTTTCCTGGAATTGCCCACTCCAGACCAGGCAGCACCACGGACCCTGGACGGCTTTTTCAACCCCGAAACTTTCGTCTATACCTTCCAAGCGATTTCAGATGAGCGTATACCGCAGCTAGACAGAGACGCCGAACACCAATCTTCATTCGGCATTTCCGTTCCTGATGAACTCTGTGCACCATGGAAGTCCTTTGATCCTTCTGAGGTACAGATTCTTCCTGAGAAAGTGATCGGTCCGCCTTCTCATACGCCGAGCAAAGTTCTTTTGCGCGACGGGATAATTACATTTCTTAAGCTCGCCCGCCGCGGCGATACGCAGTCTCTGAAAAATGAGCTAAATACATATGGGAAGATCGAAAGAGCACAACTTGACAACAAAGTGAAGATTTCACGCCTCCACGGCCTAGTGCGGAACAATGAAGGTGTAATACTTGGTCTTTTACTTACATATATTGACTGTAAGCGTATGACACTTTCGTGTGCAGTGCTACCGGGAACTGAAGTTTCATTGAGGCAGAGATGGGCTGCACAAATTCAGGAGGCTATTGGACAACTGCATGATGCTGGAATTACTTGGGGAGATGCCAAACCGGATAACATCCTCATTGATGTAAATAAGGATGCTTGGCTTATTGATTTTGGTGGTGGTTACACGGAGGGATGGGTGCCTAGGACCCTTGTCGGGACAATGGAAGGTGATTGCTTTGCTCTCGAGAAGATGCTAGAGTACGTTCTCAACTAGAATATCAATCAAGGGGCCATCTATTTCCCCTCAATATTTGGCCGTCACTTGTTTTCCTCCATATGTGCACACTTATATCTTTTAACCCAATATTTCACACCCTGTCAGCTAAAGGTGTTGCTCGCAAAAGACCAAAGTCCCTTGCGTCACGAGTGGTAACGATGGCAGCCAATTGAACTTCCGGTTTCAATTTAGCATCTCGGTGACCTGCTCGGTAACCGCGGCAAATAATCGACTAAGTTGCATATTCAGCCAGCCACATTGCAGGACAAATAAGCGATTTGGCCTATTGATTGGTCCACGTAATAATACTAAGGTGGGAAATGAGGCCACCCTTGGATACTTAGATTTGGCTTTTTGCATTTATTCTACGGAGTAGTTACTTATCATATAAGGAACCAGTTGATTTATATCCTCCTTTTAGCTATTTCGTTATTCTTACTTGGTATATACCGTGGCATTGCTTTATATTAAGTCTTATCATCGGTCTCTGTCCTTTAATGGCATTCTGAAATACCACCAAGATGCCTCCCAAAGCCCTCACTTGTGAAGCCGACACTAGTGCCGCTAATTTATGTCAGCGTCGTAGTGGAATTGATTTCAGCGACTTTTCAGAAACTATTCCGAAAAGGCTTTTCCCGGAGCGGAAACAAATGGTATGGCAAGATGATTCGCCTTCAAGCATCTTAAGTCTTGATGGAGTTCCAAATGACATATGGGCAACCATGTGCCAAGCATTCAAGGCCGCTGATCCTCGAATCTGCCATGGCGCAGTGTGGGAATCTGTCAAGGTCCGCCTTCTCGGTCCATTCTCATCCCTAATCACAAGGACGGTCGGGTCTGTCGCAAAGTCAAGTGTCTTGCTTGCTATAGATAGTGACTCCTGTCGCGAATATGATTTACCCACTTTTCTCTCTGTACAGTCTGACTCAACTCAGCCTATCAAACTCCTTGACCCCCAGCATGTCGACTTAGATACTGTGAATGGCTGGCTGTCAACCTGCTTGAACGGCCATGAGCCTTTATGTGGTCGGGGCTCGTATGACCAAATCCGCGGCTTGCGGGTCATTGATGTGGGTACGAAGAAATTAAAGGTTGCAGAAAGGGACACTCGCTACGTTGCATTGAGCTATGTCTGGGGGCAACCAACGCAAAACCCACCAGCTCTTACTACGCCAGAACCTCCGACAAAAATGGGTACAAACAAGTCTACCCAAGAGCAAGAGGATCCTAACGCTCTCCCAAACGACCTCCCTTGTACCATTTTGGATGCTATGACGATAACGGCAAGTCTGGGATTTCAATATTTATGGATAGATCGCTACTGTATTCCGCAGGAGGAAAGCGACTCTGAGAACAGGGACGAGCAAATACGGCAGATGGACAAAGTCTACCGCAATGCTGAGGTTACCATCATTGCTGCTCCAGGAGAAGGACCCGAGTACGGCCTCCCTGGCATGGGATCAACTGCACGAGTACCTCAGGCTTATGCTCGCATTGGCAACAATACACTCATCTCGACGCTGGATTGGCCAACTAGAATTGTTCTTAGGTCAAAATGGGCTAGCCGGGGTTGGACCTACCAAGAGGCCATATGTTCCCGAAGACGATTGATCTTTACTGATCAGCAGGTATTCTTTGAATGCCAGCAAATGAGTTGCCGTGAGAATGTTGATTATATGTGGCCTCTGAGGGAGTACAACATTTTCAATGTCGATCACAAGGTCGGAATGGAAGCAAAGTGGCACCACATCCGGAATTATACTTATCGCCAACTTACATACGATTCTGATGCTCTAAATGCAAGTTTAGGGCTTATTCGGCTTCAGACAGAGCCAGGACTTCCTTTCTTTCATTTCTGGGGCATTCCTATGACACTACAACCTCAGGATGCCGACGAACACTCGTCCACAAGCGATTCTCAGAGACTGCAAAGAAGCTTTCTCCAATCACTTTTATGGACCTTATGTTCACCATGGCGTCCAGCGCGTCGGCGTCAGGACTTTCCGACGTGGTCTTGGACAGCTTGGGCACATGAGATCAAATTCGAAAGCTTCATCAATCGCAAGGGTTTCGAACAGCTTGGTGTTACAGCGTCAATTGGCTATCAGGATGGTTCTTTCAAAGACTTTGACTACGCCTACCGCCATAACTTTAAGCCTGGCAAAGTAGGGAATCTTTCAAAGACTCTACGCCTAAGGGGAAGGGTGCTCAAATTAATGACAAAGATACTTCGGCCACGCTCATGGTTTGCCGAAGAGCGTGAGCTCTTCGTCTGGCCTATGGACCAACACGAGGAATATGGAGATGTGCATATGACAGCTCCTGCAGAGTTCATTCCGCAAGTGGATGAGGCAAAGATGGCATTGTGGCAGAAAGAGCCATTGCAACTGTTCGGTATTCTCAGCGGGTGGATTAGAAGTCCTAACGGGGATACGGACGTATTTGTCCTTTTGCTTTCAAAGGTTGGAACAAACAAGTATGAGCGAGTGGGCCATGCCATCCTTAGAAAAGGCACTGCAAGCGGTATGCATTGCTTGAATGTGGTTACAGACAAGGCAGGAGATGTGGAATCAAAAGAGCGCATTTTCAGAACTGAAAGATGGCTTACGGATAGCATTATATGTGATATAGACCTAATCTAGGTAGGATTCAGGCTGCTTTGTATCCCTTAATATTCAATTACTACTTACTTTCCCTTTAAATTTATACATATTTTTACTCCTGGACCTAATTTTCAACACCGTGTCAGATGAAGGCTCTGGACTCTACGGCACTGTATGTTGGTCGTGAATAGGCAACAGTTTCACGTATATTGGCAAACAGGTGATAGGTCTCCGTGCATGTGTTTCACTCCACCTCAAGACGTACGACCCGACCAATTGCCTTTGCTTAGCGCTGTTGCCTGATCCAGCTTCACACCGCTTTCTGTTCTGGCAAACAACCGTAGAACCTACGAGAAGCATTTCTTGTCTTTCTCTTTGTTACCTGGACTTTTCCCAAGTTGAACTGATTATCCTACAAGTGAACGCTTTTCATCAGCACTTATCAAATATGGCATCGTCCTCTTTCGCCCTTTCGCAAACCCTTGGAGGGATCACCCACACCAAGATTGGTGAACTTGAGAAGCAGCGCACTATTTACGAATCGCGAAAGGATAAGGTCCTGGAGCAGGCCAATCAAGAAGATGATAGAACTACGAGAATCAACCTCCTCCTAGAGGGAGTTGAGAATCTCAACGCTGAAGCTTTCAGAAGCCCTGCTGTCAAGAACATCAAGCACTGGCTCAGCCAGTCAAAATACGATGTCTCTGTCCCAAGCGAGTTCATGCAGGCCCATGAAGAACTACTCCGGTCGCATCTAGAAGTCCCAAGTCGGAAACTAGCACTGGGCCACCTCTACGCTCGGCTCATCACGGAATGGATGACTGCCTCTCTCAGTGACCGTCCAGCCTCGGAGGAAGAATCTTACGAGGTTTTGGATCAACAAAAAGAGAGGCTGCAGGACCTGTGCGACAAGTTTGAGCGAGTAGTTTTTGAGCCGCTGGAGACTGATGAAGTTGAGATTGACCTCTACCTCAATGAGCTGTTTCGAGGTGAACAGAGTGAAGAGGGTGTCAAGTCACTCAAGGCTCTGAGAGAGACAATCGGCGGTTCTTGCAATGAAATCTTTGGCGAGAAAGCGCCGTTTGATTCTACGACACTTACGTGGTGTATCAATGGGCTACTCGCTGAGGACTTGCTGAGCGACCAGAAACAGGCCATTCTCCGAGACTTTCTTGAGAAACCGGTTGTTTTGGGTGAGATCGCTGATGTCCTCAATATGCGTTTCTCCAATATTGACAGCTGGGAATGGGATGCTGGCGAACAAGGCAGTAAGTACTCCAAAATTGTTCTCTATGCGGAAAAACTAACTCGATTGCCCTAGTCCCTGTTCTTCCTCGACAGCAGTTGAACGGCAAATACAGAATATGGATGGACGAGGATGTCTTGCAAGCAATTCTCATCCACTACATCGGGATCAAGTGTTGCGTTGACCTCAAACAGGCTCTCCACAGCTTTATCTGGGAGAATAACTTCTGGAGATGGAACACTGGGCCAGAACCTAACCTTGATGGGAAGCAGCGCCGCATGTATTACTTGGCTGGCGGAGCAACTACTACCTCAAATCTCTCGAACGAGAGGAGGAGACAGTACGTTAATGAGTTTTTCATGTCACAGCTGCCGGAGGATGTTGAGACGATTGGGGCTGGTGGCTATTCCGATCCCACAGAGGAGCAAGATACCTCCCAGAAGCCCAACATTAAGCAGAGCATACTGCGAACGCTCGCTACAGAGGCCACTGTACAGAAAACTTTGAAGGGCGAAGTGTCGTTGATACAGACCGATCTGGAGTGGTTCGCCACGGGCTTGTCGCATACAACTATCTTTGCCACCATGAGATTCTTTGGATATACTGAGGGTGCCATTGCATTCTTTAAGAAGGTTCTCCAAGCGCCTCTCAACGTGCAGTCCTCCCCCGACGCGCCGTTGAGGGGCAGTCCAAGGGTGCGCCGTCGTGGGGTCCCGATGGCTCACGCGCCAGAGAAGCTCCTTGGCGAGCTTGTTCTCTTCGTCATGGATGTTGTGGTGAACCAACAAGACGGAATGCTACTTTATCGACTCCACGATGACCTATGGCTATGTGGGGAACCAATGCACTGCAAGCGGGCTTGGGCTGCTATGAACAAGTATGCCAAGATCCTCGGCCTCACCTTCAATAAGGGTAAAACCGGCTCTGTGTACATAACAGATGCGGGCAAGAAGCGAGATGCCGACGTTGCGAGTGCTTTACCTAAGGGTCCAGTCCGAGTTGGGCATCTATCTCTCGACCGTAAGTCTGGGATCTGGGAAATTGACCGTGCGGAGGTAGAAGGGCATATGAAGCAGCTGAAGAAGCAGTTGGATGGATGCATAAGTGTGCTGGAGTGGGTGCAGACATGGAACAGCTGCATGGGACGGTTCTTCAGTCACACCTTTGGCGAACCAGCACACTGCTTTGGTCTGCATCACGTTGACAGCATCCTCGAGACTTATCAGATGATGCAGAAGTTCTTATTTCCCGTGTCTCTAGATTCATCAGAAATCAGCCATGGAGCTGTCAGTCAAATCAAGCACATGATAAAGGATCGCTTTGGGGTAGATGTCCCCGATGCATTCGTCCATTTGCCTGAACGCCTGGGAGGACTTGGTCTACGGAATCCCTTCTTGCCTATCCTCATGATCCGGGAAAGCATTGCAAAGAAGTCTCCAGCTTCAATCATCCAACAATTCTTTGATGCTGAAAAAGAAAGATATAAGCGATACAAAAAGAATTTTGATGCTCTGGCCAGTGTCGATAGCCGCATCAATGAAGCAGTGAAAGCTGAAGGGAGTACAGGAACTGTCAGCTCTGAAACTTTGAAGGACCTGCTTTCGACTGAGGAACTGGAGACTTTCTTCAGCTTTGAAGAATATGCCAAGCACAGGGAACTAACGAGCAGTGCCTTGTTGGAGGCTTACGTGTCGTTGAAAACTGTACCGGTTGACATTAGCCCGGCTTTGGACTCTGATGTTTCGCGGACGATGAACCACGAGCTAGGCGCCAATCTGAACAATTCAGGCAGCAAGACGAAAGAAGTTCGGTGGGCGTTGCAGATGTATCGGGATGTATTGCGTCGTGATTATGGAGGTTTGCGTCTTGTAGACAAGGAACACCTGCCGCTGGGTGTGTTGACATTGCTACGGAGTACAGCAGTAACGTGGACGATGGTTCTATAATCTAGATCCCTAGTAGCAAGAGCTCAAGAATAGAGAGGCATGGAGGTTTCTGCCTCTGAGTATGGTACAAATTGACTTATACTAGCGATAGTCTAGACCTCTTGTTGACTGTTTTTAAATCCTTCCTTTGCAATTACATGTAAGGGATACTACTCCTCTTTGATCCCAGACGATCTATGAAGCCTGGCTAGCAGCCGCTTCTGCATGTCCAATGACATCAACGTCGCTAGCTCACATATTAGCAATTACCCGACAATGTTCTCATGATGAAACTTACGAATCACAGCATATGGCACATATGTCCCAAGGAGAGTCTGCTTGGCCTCAGGAGTGATAACCTCTGGGCCCAGATACCACATATCGTTGAAAACTATAGCGGTGCAAAGGCCAACAACTGCACCGTAGACGACGCCTGCAAGCTCCGCGGAACCAGACATGCGCTGTTTGGATGACAGTGCGTGAGTGAGATAGATTGCCAGAGGGAACTGCACAACAAGCTCGACATAGACTAGGAACTCGAAGAAATGCCCAGGAATATCAATGTGGTAATAAGGATCTGAGAACGTTGTGATGTACCACCGACGAAATTCGACGAGAAAGTGGAACGGCGAGCCACGAGGTTGTACTAAAGACTGTGGATAGAATGGAACGAAATCGATCCCTGGTCCAGTCGTGAGTAAGTTTTCTCGTGACGGCATGATTAGACTCACCTAGCATAGCGAACAGATGGAGAGCTACTATAAATAAATATACATAATCGAGAAATGGCTTGTTTGGCAACATGATGAGGACGTTTGTCGTGTTAACCAGATTATAAAACTTTGAACAGAGAAGATACGTGTGAAATTGTAAATAAGAGAAGAGCGGTTTACTTTAAATACCTTGACTAGCCCGCGCATTGATGTCAGCCCCCGAACGTCCCGAGATGAGGTTCATTAGTGCTGATACTGTACCGGCAAGGCACCGCGATGATTGGCCTGAGTTGACGATAAGCGCAGGGAAGTAAAGTTTTTGTCGGCAGATGTCTGAAGCAATCGTGTCCTTTTCCCTTGGGTCACTCATTTCTTACGTATCCTGCCTAAGGGTAGTGGGTATAGCTTGCGCCTCGACGCGGCTGTTCTCATCTGAGCCCATTGGATTGGATGTCATCGACTCGCGTATTAGGACAAAAACAGCCTGGTTGCGCTTCCTTGCGGTAAAAAATTAATTTACAGCGCCCTACGCGCTATAGGTCCTAATACCACATATTTCAGGGTTTCGTAGAATACAACAATGGATATTTCTAGAGCTTCCATAGGCTGATCCCCGTTCCATGCTGCAGGACTCAAATAATATGCAAACCTCGTCCAGGAGTATAGCGATATGTGCTAGCCACTTGTTGAAGAATATTCTCTATAGGAGCTTTATGTGTGATATTAGGTAGCTTAGGAATATTTCAACTTCATCCTACATCATTAAAGCCCACTGAAATCCAAGTCATGATGACGATTGAGATGACGTCAACCATCGTCAGAAGCCTTTTAAGCATGACTTCAATCGAGAATTCAATCTCAACCTAAACAAGACAACATCCCACTTGTCAGCTATATTCACCAGCTAAATACGCTCAATATGGTGATCCAATACCAAGGGGCTCAGATCCCCATCTCGTTCGCATCATGCAGCATCCCAATGAAGATCAAGGCAAGCCTTCCCGATAAGCTTGGCGCTATTCGAAGAGCCGGTTTCGATGGAATTGAACTTTCTATGCCTGATATCATTGATTATGGAAAGCTCCTGAGCGGATCTCAACCAAAAGAGGACGACTATGATACCCTTGCCGATGTCGCGAAGAAGATCAAGTCGTTGACGGATGAGTTAGGTCTGAAGATCATGATGCTTCAGCCTTTTGCGAATTTTGAGGGCTGGAAGAAGGGCAAACATGATGAGCAGAGAAAAAAGGCGTTCGATAAGGCACGAGGATGGGTCAAGGTCATGGAAGCTGCTGGTATCACTTTATTACAGGTAAGCTTAGCCAGTTCACCTACTCTTCCGGTCACTAACAGCCATAGGTTGGATCATCCGACTCTGAGGGAATTTCATCTTCATTCGACGACTTGGCCTCCGATCTCGCAGAATTAGCAGATCTTCTCGCCGAAAAAGGCTTCAGCATCGCCTACGAAAACTGGTGCTGGGCCACCCACGCCCCAACATGGAAAACAGTCTGGCAAATCGTCCAAAAGGCCAACAGGCCCAACATTGGTCTATGTCTCGACACCTTCCAAACCGCCGGTCTCGAATGGGGCGATCCCACCACCAAAGACGGTCTCACCAAAGCAAACAGTGAAGAGGAGCGCAAAATTCGCTGGCATAAAAGTCTTGGAGAACTAGCTGCTACTGTTCCAGCGGATAAGATTTATTTGTTGCAGATCTCAGATGCGTACAAGATGGATCCTCCTATTGAGGATAAGAAGGATGAGGAGGGGAGTAGGCCTAGAGCGAGGTGGAGTCATGATTATAGGCCGTTGCCATGTGATGGGGGGTATTTGCCTGTTCAGGATATGCTGCATGCTGTGTTGAACACGGGGTTTAGGAGTTGGTTGTCTGTGGAGGTGTTTGATGGGCTTGAGGGGGAGAATACGGATATGAATGAGTATACTGTTGCGGCAGTTGAGTCTCTGAAGAAGCTCATTCAGGTTAGTGAATGATTCAGTTCACCAGTCTTATAAGAGAGATATTATGGGAAGCAATAACGAAATTTCACCACAATCGTTTCTTATTTCTTGCTATTTATTCTTTCCCTTTTTTCTCATGTCATCGTATCAGGATATCTTACTAGTTACGGCGGTATACTCCATCAAGTCTTCCAGAGCATTGCCATGTTCAGTCTCAATTACCTGAGCATGCTTTACCGACCGAGGTGTAATTGAGCAAGGGAACGGCAGCGGGCTCGAATTGAAACCCTCCGAGTAAGCGAAGCTACACAATATTAGCACATTGCGCTCTTCATGTGATCAGTTCTGCAACTTACATATCAACATCAACATCTCGCCCCTTCTCATCCTGCTCAGGATTGACTTCGAAGCCCCATAATATACGTGCAATGTTAAGCGTCACCGATGCCGCTCCAAGATGCATGCCTGGGCAGATTCGTCGACCCCAGCCAAAAGCGCTATGGCCAAGCGTGCCGGGATACTCTCGTTTCTCCATGAAGCGCTCAGGTCGAAACTCATGAGGCTCAGGGAAGTCGGCTTCATTCAAATGCACTAACCATATCAGCCATTGTCAAAAAATTAGAGAATGTGATACTTACAGGTCCAAAGTGGTGCGATGATGGTGCTACCCTTGGGAATGAACATGCCCTTGTAGACGTGATCTGCAGTGCTAGCATGAGGTGTACCTCCAAGCACAGCAACAGGTCTCCATCGGAGAGTCTCGGATGCGATAGCTCTCACGTATTCCAGCTTGGGCAGATCATCAAACGTGGGCAGTCTATCACTTCCAACTACCCTGTCCAGTTCCTCTTGAGCCTTTGGGATGAATTGAGGTCCGAACTTGACGCAGGCGAGAAGGAAGCTTGCGAGTGAGCCCGCGGACTGTCAATTTCAGCCACCTATCCTCCGTCACGAAAAGGCGAACTTACCGTCTCAACGCCGGCTCCGAAGGGTGATCCAGCCGTATAAGCAATTTCAAGATCACTCATACCTAAGCTCTCTTGCTCTTCAAGAAGATGTTTCGCGAAGCAGGTTGGGGCAGTACCTTTGGCAACCTTTTCGCGAACCTCGTCCATAAGCTCGGTATAGAGTTGGATATCTTTCTGACGCTGCTGAAGAACTTCCTTCTTCCATGGGGCCAGGAAGCTAGGGAGATACTTCAATGCAGGATAACGCTCAACAGCATACTTTCCGGGAATACTAAAACTTGTCAGCTTTGGACCATGTTTAGAGTGGTCGTAAACTTACTTGACCATGGTCAGACGCTCCATAGCCTCAGCATTGCGCCTCACCACAATATCACTCCTCACATCCTCAACCCTCCGTCCATACGTAACCGTAACGATAACCGAAGCCGCATACCTCTCCAAATGCATCCTGAAATCAGCAGGCCTCTTCAAAAGATCAAACATCAAAACCTTGGACTCAAGGCTCTGAATCGGTCTGTACGTCTCACTCTGCCTCTGCATAAACCCACTATGCAGCAACTTTCTCCACCGTCTCCAATACGAAGCATACGGCGCCATAAGACCTCTCATGCCACCAGAGAGTAGTTCACCGCCCATGATGAACCGTGGGCGTGAGGAGAACACGGCGCCGCGCTTTTCGAGAAGATCCCAGGCTGCTTGCGCGGAGCCGAGGATTATGGTTGGTGTTGGGCCGAGTTGGAGATACACCACGTCGCCGTATTGTTGGCTGAGTTCTTGGAACCAGAGCCATGGTTTGCGGATACCGGTTCTGATGGTTTTGGGGCCTGGGGGGAGTTGGGAGCGGTGGGAGTAGAGCTTCCATTCTTGTTGTAGCTGAAGTTGTGAGTATTGGTAAAGGGACGGTTGTCATTGGTGGATTATGCTTACCCTTGGGAATATGAGGGCGAGATATGCCAGGCACAACGCAACGGCAGCGTAGAGAATGAGTTTGACCACCATCTTTTCTATCCTCAGAGTGAATCTCACGGAGCCAGGATTGAGAGACACAGCTTTGGCAAAGGTGAGATTTGTGTTTGGAAGCGGAATGTATGTCACTTGTCAGTCGGCTATCATCCGGTAATAAAAGAAGCCGAAAACACGCTCGCACGCATACATACAACCGAAACAACATCAACTGCCACCCTCAACTGCCGAACCCAAAAGACTGGGTAAGCCACCCCCGCGTCGACGACTCAGACTAAAGGCATTAAAGGATGCCCTAATGACTCTGACTTCTGAGGCGACATGTCATGTTGTTCCCCAACCCCGCGTTCTAAACTACAACCGGTTATGCCGAGATGTTTTAAACCCGGGAGGGATCCACTGAGCTAGAGATTGTGGGGGAGCGAAAAAACTGCTGATATTGGGATGATATGTCAAAATAGAATGATCTGCGGGTTAAGGAAGTTATTGCTGGGTTTGCGTGAGACTTTTTGTCACTTCGGTTAGATTTGCTGGGTTTTGTTGTGGCCGCTAGATTGGTGGGACACTCCGACATCCCTATTTTTCGGTTAATTTTACCCCGTGTTTAGATAAAGAGGTTGCATTGCATCGCTTTTGGATGAATGTGCAGAGGATATTCATTGATCATTACTATCTCTGAGTAATTCTGAACAGCTGCAAAAATGAAGAGTGACGCTTGGCTTAGCAAGCCCTTTTTGACTTCTATATTCCTTGGAATAGGAGGTTTTCTCTATGGATTGTAAGTCAAACGCTTCATGCCCATTGTGACCATGCTAATGAATTCAGTGACTCGGGCATCATCACACCCAGCTTGGCACTGAGCTCATTCCTCACGTACTTCGGCAAACCAGATCCTCCCCTTCGAGGCGCTATTGTCTCCATGTACCAAGCCGGAGCATGGCTAGGCAGTGCTTCAGTCGGCATCACCAGTGATAAACTCGGTCGTCGCAAAGCCATTGCTTTCGGCTGCATCTGGGGCGTCATCGGCGGTACAGTCATGGCTGGCGCCGCTCACGTTGCGATGCTCATCATAGGACGACTCCTCGTCGGTTTTGCCGTTGGTACCATCACAGGAGTATCACCCGTGTTTGGAGCAGAAATTGCAAAGACACATGAGCGTGCGAAAGTCACGGCTGTGAATCAGATGATGACAGCTTGGGGATTCTTCGTCGCGCTGTGGATCGGTGTCGCGGAGGGGAAGTGGCATAACGCGAATCAATGGCGTCTTGGGTTTGCGATTCAAAGTATTCCCGCTCTCATTCTTGGTGTTGGTGTTTTGTTTCTCAGTGAATCTCCTCGTTGGCTTTGTCTCAAAGGGCGGCATGATGAAGCTGAGAAGGCATTCCGCGCTTATCACTACGATGGAACGAATGATGATTGGTGTCGCACTGAGTTCACCGTCATTCAGGTCAACATCTCCGAGGAGCTGCAAGCTCAAGGGAAGCTATCATGGACCCAACTAGCCAAGACCCCTGCGTTCCGAAAACGTCTCTTCGTCGGTACGTTTGTCTGGGCAGCTGCTATGCTATCTGGCATTTCCTTCGTGCAGTATTACCAGACCGCTATCTACGCAACACTACAGTTCAGCGAGGATCGCCAACTTCTCGTCAGTGGCCTCTACGGCTCTGTTGGTCCAGTTGCCTGCTTCCTGTCCTTGTTCTTTGTCGACAAGATCGGAAGAAAGAAGATTCTCGTCATCAGTTCGTCGCTATTGTCGCTGTGCTATTTAATCATTACGATCCTGGCTGCTGAATTCCCTGCTATTCCTGGTATGCCGACCAATGCTGCGGCGCAGAGGGGTTTGATTGCGTGTATTTTTGCTGTTTCGGCGAATTACTCTGCTCTTCTTGGGCCAATGACTTGGATCATCCCGTAAGTCTCCAATTCCTGGGGATATTGACGTTTTTACTGACCGTGAGTAGGCCTGAGGTTTTTACTACTGAACTACGGGCCAAGGCAAACGCCATTGTGCAGGTGGCTCACTACTCCATCAGTCTGATCATCACGCAATGCTCGCCTATCGCTTTAGCAGCCGTTGGCTGGAAGTACTATGTCAGTGGATCCTAAATAAATCTGAAATTTCATGATCTAACAGTTTTCTAGATCCTGTTCGTCCTCACCAACGCGCTTTGTGCTGTTGTCTTCTTCTTTGTATATCCCGAGACACGAGGTAAGTCAGAGCTTCAGACTTGAATTCGCCAACTAACAAATTTCAGGCAAATCACTGGAAGAGATTGATGAGATCTTTGGTGATGTGAAGATTGTCCATGAAGAGGATGTCCGGTTCTCGGAGAAGAGTGGCGTCGAAGCGATTGAAACAAGGGATCAGCGCATCATGCAAGGATCCTAGAAGAGCTTTTACGGGGCTAAAGTTCTGACATTTGATACCGGTCCCAAAGAATAAGCAATCTCGTCGCGAGTTTATCCGCCGATCAGTAGTGGGAGTCAGATCGATATGTAGTAAAGTATGTCTTATAATACTCAGGTATTCCTTTCCAATGACTAAGTATATACAAATAAGTTCCAAGCGCCAAGCTCAGATTGTTCTCGCATCAGAGAGCTTAGAGGCACTGAGAGTACCACTCACTGTGCTTGGTGCACTTCAGACCAGAGGCGCACTTAGTAGGACCAGTGTAACCGGCACCACCACCGCACTGAGCGTAGGCATCAGCAGTAGCGCTAGAGGCGTTCTCCTTGACGGGTTTGGCGGCAGTCTGGGTAGCAGCCTGCTTGACAATGGTAGTGGTAGGTTTAGCAGCAGCGGTCTTGGTGCTAGCAGCCTTGGACGAGACAGGAGTAACAGCCTTCTCAGATGAAGTACCCTTGGAGGCAGAGCTAGAAGCAGTAGATTGCCAGCCACGCTCCCGAGAGAGCTCGTACCACCAGTTTCGCAACATCCAGCCGTCAAAGTCAGTGACCTTGGTGGATGAACCAGCAAGCATGATGAAGTTGGTCTGGCCAGTGGGAGTCCAGTCGTAGAAATCGTCAAGGGCAAAGGTATGGCCAATTTCGTGCTCCAGAATGTGAATGTCCTTTTGACCCAGGAGATCCATAAAGTACTCCCGTCCAATGCGCTGCCCCCAATCACCACCGGCTCCGCCCTGCATACCATCCGTTAGCCAGAGGGAGTTATCGTAGTGTCGCTCAGCGCCTCCAGGGCAACTGCTATAATCGCCGTCCTGGTGGAAGAAACGGCCGCACTTCTCGGAGCACTGAGGAATGCCCTCGGCGTCGGTGTCGGTGTAGATATCAAGACCCTCAGTAGAACCCTGCAGAAGACTCTTGTTCTTGACAGCCCATCCAACGACATTGATCTTAACCTCCTCATAGGGAAAGTTGTCGTAGCCAGAAACCCACTTCATCCAAGCACTATATGAGTCCTGAAGAGCAGCAGCAACCTTGGTGCGCTGCTCAGCAGTCACAGAAGCGCTAGATTCCCAGCGAACGCAGACATTAAGCTTGCCTTTTCCAGCGATGACTTGATCCCAGCCGTAGTTCTTGAAGCCGAGCGCATCGCTGTAGGTCTTGACCTCGTGATCCCAGACTTCTTTGAGGGGCGTGGCGAGGTCGGAGGGAGGGTTCCAGCCGGATTGGCGCTTGGCGGGACGGTTTCGGGGGATGGAGGTCCATGAGCGGGATTTGAGAGGTGTGAGGGCCTTCCAGACGGAGCTGTCAAGATCCGAGGTGGCGGAGTTGGAATGGGCTACGGTCGACGTAGCGAGGGCCATGAGGCCGGCAGCGGAAGAGAAACGCATAATGGTTGAAAGAGAGAATGTGAGTTAGTTAACGAGTGTTGGGTTGGAAAGAAACGAATGAACAGAAAACGAACGTCTACCAGAGATGCTTGCTGAGCCTTCGAATTACACGTTCTAAGCTTAATTTATATACGATCGATCTCTTGAGTCGAATCATATCCTATTACGAGATGGTGAAAGAGCCTGATTGGCGGGATAATAAGACGGAAACAATAGCTTCTCCATCGTGATAAACTGATCCATAATTCTCGGGCTGTTCAAGGATAAGGCTTTTGTGTCTGTGCTCTTCCAGCTCATCAATCTCCATATGGTCCAACTCCCCGGCATGGCATGTCATCATGCCCAATAGGGCAGTTTTCGGCATCTTGTAGACACCCGTGTAGTTGTCCCTTGTCGTTGACCAGATCTTTGGGATTGTCGTCGGCGAACCTTAAAATAAGCTTTGAGAAGACACTGTAGCAGCTTTTGAGTTCAACTATTTTATGCTTAAAAGATACTGTCTGTCGGCTTTTACTTACATCCAAGCTGACTCGACCTTGCTCCTTTGAACTTCGTTACCGTAATATTTTTAACGGGCATAAAGTTATGTGAGTTACTCTAGGCGCTCATATAAGAGCTCGTGTTTTTGCAGTTCATCTCCGTCAAAACATCCTTCGTTTCAGGCCATGATCAGATAGCAAAGCGACACGGAATTCGCCGTTAGCTTCAGTCTACTCTACTCTTTTGGTGGTGCAGCTGATGGTCTGTTTCACGTTCCAGCGCTTGGTTCATCCTTAATCTGGGTCAAGCAAGGTTCATCCGAATCCGCGCATAGAACTGGATCTGATAAGTGGATATAAGATCGCACCCGAGTCTTCGGACCATTAGATCCTATACCTGAAGAATTAAGGAAAATATCACGATGTCTACTCCGTAGACGTAGTTTACTCAACGTATACGCGCATCCCTTGTGGGACGTGAGCTGAACCCGAGGTTGTTTCGGCTGGACGTCAAAGTATCGAAACTGGTTATTTCACTCTCCCATCATTGGAAGCCGCCAGAAAGATTCGGAGCGCGCCCAAAGATCATGCGCTCCTTCTCAGATCACACGAGATGTGTCGCCAGTTTGACTTAGACGCGGATCATGCATAATGGGTCAATTTTCTCACAAATCTCTTTAGTGAAGTCTTGGGACAGCTTCCATATGAACTTCTGGTAAGGGTGTTCTCCATCATACACCTGAGCAGGGTCCAGAGCCGGATTTTGAGGAATACCTTGGTGAAAAATTATCTAATGAGTAGCTCGTGGATATTCAGAAAAGAGCGTCGCTTCTTGCTTTGACGCAGTCCAGACTTACAGTCACTATAACATCTCTTGCCAGGTTGATAACATCAGTGATTCCGACAATAATTGGCATAGGAAATAGACATACAGTCTCATTCTTCCACTTGCTACATATCTTAGCTACAGTTCCGCCGACCTTCATTACAGTCCTGCATTCACACATTGATATGTCAACTTGCCACTACCATCCTCGGCTTTGACTCCCCAGCACAAGGCGGCCGAGTTCTCCATCTCCTTCTTCGGGGCCACATTCCATTTGACCTCGCCTGCCCAAACCATCTCCTTATCCGTAGACTCAATTAGAGCAGTGTCGAGTTGCCACTGGCCCACGATGAATGGTTTTCCATCCTCTCCTAGATGCTTTCGCGGAACGGTTCCTGGTCCCCCTGGGGGCCAAACGCACTCATCCTGACATGGAAGACACCACGGAACTACCACATTAGGGCCACCGCATTCCATCCTACATCCATCGCATTGGAGACAGTAGGGAATTGTCACGTTAGGACCTCCGCATTCGAGATAAAATATCTCCTGAGAGTAAAGCGGCTCTTGAGCTTGGACAAGACTCAGAATGGCAAGGAGGCCAACGCACTTCCGATACGAGAATGCATTCATGATGATCTGGGCACTTGGAGTATTGTGGACTATAAAGTCAAGGCCTGTAGGAGTTAGCTGCTTTTGACTCTTTTGAAGGCTATGCAAGGTCAACTGACTTGTACTGTAGGGCCGTAGTAGAGTGTGAATCGTGATTTAAAAGCGTTGGACTGTAATAGCTGAAGTCTTGGGAGATGTAGCAGATAGAGAAGGCACTGGGTCTTCAATAGAGGAATTAAGTGAAACTTATATACAGAGAATCTTTTTAAGCCTTTCTTACAGATAACTCATTGAAGAATACTAACACATACATGTTAGGTATTCTCATGACGTTGTTCAACATGTGACCCAAGCCATCAGATACGAATCTAACCAATAACTTGGCAAAAGAAGCATATACAGCATTTAAACTCATGCCACTGATCTTTTTACTTTTTTAAAAACAGAAGAGTATCCCGATTATTACAGGTCAGTATCTGAACGAGTTATTTCAGCTTCCTTCATGCTCTAAGGCCACTGGCACTTGGCATTTCTCAGCCCTGACCTTTTGGGAACGACTGGGTCAGATGCATATTCGGCGCTAAGCCCGGAGACCAATAGATAGTCCAAATAGCTATCCGTCCATTATCGGAGAGGTTCTTTGGTCCATGTTTAAATAAAGTTGGGGCGCTAATCGGACGGAAAGAGCTGTCTCATGACGTGCAATGCCAATAGAGGCTTAGAACGCAACTTTAAATTTTATCTGTCAACGAATATGCATAGACTCTTGAAGCGGTGCATTCATTTCCACCCATGGTAGGCCTGGGTCTCAAATCGGGTCTTGCAGATGTTTATGAACTTGCTTTTAAAGTTGCCCATCATTCCTGTCCTACCCTTCTTGGCTATGATACCGAAGAGCACAGACATGCTGCCAAAGTTAAAGCACGACAGAGCGTCAAAAATTGACAGAATATTTCACGATAATCAGCGACTACGCCGCCATCGATTAACAGTTTTGAGCTTAGTTTATCTCAGCTAGACACGAAGTGAATGGTGTTGTATTAGCTACCTGCGCTAACTAACTATAGAGGTCAAGCTCTCGGGGTAAGGTGGGTGAATCTCTCCTTGCGGATGCTTCCTAGGTAACAGTTTGTATCCGGAGTAACTTAAGACTAACAGCCCCAGGCTACTGGTGGTTATTGCCCTATCCTTGCCTGGTCTCGGATGTACACTTAAGCGGTAGTACCAGTCTTGGCTTGGGTGTTGCTGTTGGTGTTTGTATTGGCGTTGGTACCAGTTTTAGCTGTTCCGCTGGTAGCACCAGTGTTGGTGTTGGTGTTCTTGTTGGCGGTGGTACCGGTGTTGGCATTGTTGTTGGTTCCAGTATTGGTGTTGGTGTTGGTACCAGTCTTAGCCGCTCCATTGGCAGTACCAGTGTTGGCGTTGTTAGTACCAGTGTTGGTGTTGGTGTTGGTACCAGTCTTGGCTGCTCCGTTGGTAGTACCAGCGTTGGCATTCTTGTTGGCGTTGTTACCAGTCTTCTTGCCAGCCTTCTTACCCTTCTTTCCACCCTTCTTTCCCTTCTTACCCTTCTTGCCCTTCTTTCCCTTCTTACCCTTCTTGCCTTTCTTTCCCTTCTTTGCCCGGGCTACAAGCTCGCCACCCTCCTCTTCGGTGTCATCCTCGACATCCCTGGTAGTAAGCTCATGAGCGTCTTCTTCGTCATCTTCATCCACGTCTCGGGTCTCAAGCCCCTCAGCGATTTCGTCTCGCTTGCCATTCTTGTGGTGGTGATTGGTAGCCTTGGCAGCAGCCTTGCCGTGGGCTGCTTGGTGATGGCGGGCGACAAGACCCTGAATGGGCTCCTCGTCTTCGTCTTCGTCTTCATCGTCTCGCTTGGCCTTGACACCATCATGGTGGAGCTTTCCTTGTTAATTGATGAATTGGTAGAGAATTGTTGAGGAACTTACATCTCGCGTCTCAAGGGCGGCATCAAAGACGGGGAGGGCTCTGGCTGGAAGAGCGGCAGCAGCCACCAGGGCCTTGCGCTATTAGCTTGATCCTGGAAATATTGTAAAGGGTCGCTTACAGCAACTTGTCCAAGGCGAGCGCGTGGGACACGGTTGTCTTGGGCGAGGGCCTGAGCGGCAAGAGTAGAGATGATAACGTTGGAGAAATGCATCTTGAAGGATAAAAAGATATCAAAGAGGTGAATGAGTTCTGACCAGCAGGTAAAGAGATGATTAATGCAGATTGAGTAGGACTAGCCTAGTAATATTAGAGAAACTTGAAGGTGTTGCGTCAAGCAAAGCTCAAGTGAATAAAGAATAGAAGTGAGTTGACTTGGTTGATGAGAACGATTTATGGTAGACATGCCAAGCGTTATATAGCTCTCATCTCGACTATTTCCATAGACACTAATACTTATTTGCCCAGATGCCATGCCGTTGGAGCAGCTTCTCTCGTATTTTTCCACAATAGTCAAACATAAGCGACAACATCAGACTTGACATGTTTTGAAGTTTCTGCAAACGATGCCGTACTTCCAAGTTCCTCATAGTCGAGATCCGAATTAACCGATCTATACGAGTGACAGTATCACCAGAGTGCATGTCTCTTAGTAAAAGACAAGTGTGCGGCTAGAACGGCCAATCATGAAACTCGGATCCCGGCCGGAAGCCGACAATCTGGGCCCATCTGCCAAAAGCGTTTCAGATGACGGGGCGACCCCTGACGGCCTTTACACTTTGGATGGAACCATTCTTTGTTTCGTCTTGGCGTTTCAAGAGTTTTGTTGTAAGCCGATTAACCGTGAGTTACGAAGAAACCAATTAGAACGCCAAGAATTTTAAGGCTGAGATGCCGTCCTACCGACGCCTTTGGTCTCTTTCAAATTCCTTGACAGTGGAGATTCGAGGAATTCTTAGCATCAGATGGGACAATGTGGCGGTGTTCCAAGACCATTGGCCGTATCACTGGGGAAGAGGTCTGCGAAGCCAATAACAAACAATACACCATCAGGCGTTATTTTTAAATTCCTGCTGCCTAACCCAAACTCGAAAATCCAAGGGACGTCCACTTGCTACGCACCCCATCTTTAACCTCATTCGGATATGAATTCTTGAAATCTGCAGTCTGCCAATCACTCTTTCCAGTCGCGTATTCACAAGGCATTAGCGCATCCGACACAACCTTTCCTCCTTGAACCGGGGATCCCGTTCCATGTCCCATATACGGAATCAGCGGGAACCCTCTCACATCATGAAAGAATGTCTCGTCGTCAAAAGGCCGACAGCGGGTTGAAAACGCCCACATGACATCTTCGCCGGCGTATATGTCAATGTCCTCACCAACAAGGATAAGACGGTGAATAGTAAAGCCGGCTTTCTCATGAAACACAGCATCTCCAACCTTTTTCTGAAAGTCCTTGGGTGTCCACTTTAAGTGGCTGAGCTTCAGAGTGTCAACCTTGAGCGCTACCCAGGTGACCATGGATTCGAACGTGCAGAAGGCGTCTGTGATGGGCAGCCCAGCGTTCTGACATATCTTGCGTATCTCGGCGGCTGCGAGGGCTCCGCACAGGGTATGAGTCTCATCGGTGAGGCGTCCCGTGACAGACATGGGCAGAATCGGGTTGTTGCGGTAGGTGATCTTGTTCACTGTGTAGAGTGGGTACTTGCGTTTCACTCCTGGGAATACATACCCGTGCATTTCACCGTACGGGCCCTCGTCCACGACTTCAGTAGTAGATATGATACCCTCGAACACAATCTCAGTGTTTGCCGGAACGTATAGGTCGTTTGTGTCGCATTTCACTAGCTCCAATGGACGGCCGGTCACTGCCCCGACGTAGTCTGCCTCGCTGACGCCATCGGGGATCGGCATCGATGAAGCCATGATGGCAGCTGGGGGTACGCCGAAGCACAGTGCCCACGGAACATCCTTCCCCTCTTTCTTCCACATCTCAAATATTTGCCAAATATGCTGTGGTTGAACGACTTGGCCGGTTAAATGGTTGCGATCATATACCATAGCCCGGGAGATGGACCAATTCGTCCACGTCCCATCAGGGCTCTGCAGTACATGCATGCCATAAGTCTGGATATATTTTCCTCCGTCTTCTTGATGGATCATCGGCGCTGGAAGACGTGTAAGGTCGATTTCGTCTCCAACCAGAGAATTTTCCTTGGTAGGTCCATCTGCAACGATTCGTGGTGCGATGGGTGGCAGCTCACTCGCAGAAAGCATCTTGTCCATGATTTGCTTCATGCTTGCCGTTGGAGGAAGTGCAAGGTGGCGAGCAAGGCGACCATATCGGTCTTCCTTTGAACGTCGAAGAGACCCAGGCGCACCAAGGATTCTCCAGAGCCCTTTATCGTTGTGACCCTTGACATTGTTGAAGAGCGGAGCTTTATCATTGGTCTCGCACACCAGCCTCGTTATAGCTGCTGCCTCGAGATAAGGATCGACCTCATCGTTGATCTCGACAAGGTCGTTGTCTGCTTTGAGCTGCTCAACGAAAGCGCGGAAGGAGTGATCCATTGTAGATGATGAGATGGGAGTTGTTGACTTTTCTAGGTGTAATTGTATCAATTCCTTATTTTACTGCACAATGAAGCACAGATTCATCACTTTCGGGAAGAACTATGACTCTATATATGCCCTGAGGGGATCCAAGCAGACATATCCAAGTCAGACATCATCAAACTTGTTTATCCCTATCAAGAATATCGAGGCGCCGAGCATCTCGGAGGGTCGGTCGTGATCGGCCCCAGTCGCTTACTAGTGTAGATAGTCACTACACTATCGCGATTCAGTAATAGTTAGCAAATCGACAGAGCGAGGAAGCAAAGCACTACCAGCGCTAGTAACCCCACAATACTTCCAAGATCTCCTCTGTACATAGCAACAACTGGTTAGTCTAGAGCTCTCGGAACCTCGGTCCTTATCCCACTTACGTGTTCACCGATGAACAAACCTCCCGAACACTTTCGCTTTCTGATCTCAATCATCCGTTGCAGACGGAAGCACCACGATGGACGCGACGGTACCTCATCAGCAGCAGGCATCCGCCGAAACTCCGAATGTGTGCAGCGCAGAGATTGATCGCGTCCTGAGCCAGAGGCGCAAACGGCATGAGTCTAGGTCCTGTGTTCCATGCAAGCGTCGCAAGGTTCGGTGCGATAGCCAGACGCCTTGCGCAACCTGCCAGAAACGTGGACATACTGAGATCTGTGTGTACGAAGCTCCTAGGCCTTCTAGACTCACAGCAAGTTCGCATAACGCAGGAACACCTACGAGACTAGAAAGTGATCCAGGTGTATCGAGAGCTCCTCACCCGATCCATCTTGAGGGGAACAATCGTCGATCGAGCCCGTCACAAGAATATTCAATTACATCCATCGCTGGAGAAAGGGCTCAGAAGCAGGCTGATGCAGAAGAACTGGCACGAGATGTAGGGTATGTTTTAGGGCTGCAAAACAGTCTCACGTCGTATCCGTTTATGGACCTTGCATCACCGACTGAACGTTGGTGTGAGCTGCTAAAGATACTTCCACATCGCCATGAGATCTTGTCCTTGTTCCCCATCTTTCAAATGCGCGTGTTTCCTTTCAACCCTCTACTCGTTGATATGGACAAGTTCGAGTTGGACATGTATGGCTACTTACGAGCCTACACTGCGGGCGAATTTAAATCTACACCTATTTCAGATGATTGGGGTAAAGAGAGAGCAATCGGCCTAATCAGCTTGATTCTTGCCGTCCTATCCTCTGCCGCACATTTCTCTGATCTCACTGGATCTGAGAGATCTCGCGTCTGTTATGACCTTGGTATGTTGTCAAGCGATTATAGCCGTGGTGCAAGGAGTGCTGATACAAAACTATCTATCAGCGCGAAAGTCTTTCCAGGCGTTACGGCTGGCAAACTTCTTGTTCCGCCCAACCTTGGAAGTTGTTCAGACAATGTTGGTCTTGGGTAACATGCTTCAAAACACGGGACAATCTGATGCAGCTTGGGCGTGGCTTGGTACCACCGCTCGCCTAGCTCAAACTCTGCACTACCACGCCCGAGGGAGTAGGACGAACATCCCAGAAATAGTCAAGATTCAAGCGAAGACTTGTTGGTATGCTTTCCCGCTCTTACTTGACCTCATTGTATTATGTATTCATTTCTGATCTTCTATTATTCACAGGTCAAACATCATTTGGCAGGACACTCTGCTTAGTATGTGCCACGTACGGCGTCCATTAACAATGATAAATACGCCCGAGCAGGATTTGACCTCCCAAGACTTGGAACTTACATATCACGGCTTCATGCGTGCAATCTGCCCAATTTCCACGACAGTGCTGAATAACGATTCATGTTATGTTGCCAGCGCTACAATAGATATGCTCGAGCAGCTTGACTCGCTGCACCGCAAGACGAAACCCTATTTACAAGACCCCGATCGATGCAAATCGAGTCTGGAACACCTCCAGCATCTAGCATTAAAGATGCACAAGTGCTTCTTGATCACGTTTCTGTGTCGACCAGAGATTCGAAATGCCAATCGCTCATCGACAATAGCACTGCCGGAACAGCAGCTGCGTATCCGTAGGCGTGCTGAAGATAACCTCGTTGAAGCTACCAAGACGTTCCTCGAGTTCAGGGCAGTAAGTGCGGTGCCACTGCGGAGCTGGTCGATGGTGCACACGGCATTGAGTTCCGTGCTACTTCTGTGCATATGGGAAGAGACGAGGGTGAAGCCTGAGTGTCGGTATCTGAGGGAGAAGGTGATTGAGGCATTCTCGTCTCCGGAATTTAATGACCCAGCATCTGCGGATGGGAACACCCAGTGGTTGTCGCCTAGGCATATCCACGCACTGGTGACTCTCAAGGATGCGTTTACTGCTGATGAGTCCGGGTTGCAAGTTGACTATAACGCTATGCAGGGCTGGAATAACGCGGACCTCGTGGGACAATCTGGGTTCATACCTGGTATCATTGATGCTTGGGACCCTTTCGCTGAGTATGCAATCAATGATTTTCATCCGAGGTAAACCAGAACGTCCACAAGTTAGAATCGAAAGAAAACTGCTGACCTCGGTGTCCAGCGTTCCTTATGACCCTGGAGCGACAAATATGGAGTTGCCAACCATGGACGCGTCTCCCACGAACTACCTAGACTTTATTATGAGAGGTTAGAATTTATGGGACGCGTATAATCTAAAGTGTTATAACTGAGATCCCTCCAACAGGTGCACTTTATTGAACACCAATGACGCGGTCTGGCTATAGTCAGGGCGGACATGTCGGCATCTCGGAGGCTCGGCGCCTCGGGCGATCAACATGAGCTCCGTAGTAACTAACTACATTAGTTAAGCGCCTGAAGACACTCGTCTTTGCCTAGAGACTCACTATACAAATGCATAGTCGAGGGAGAGATATACGTAGTCATATAAATCTCCAGGCACCTACCTAGTGGTTTTCTCAATAACAGTTCTTGCCATACTTTTGCATCTTCCTTGTGCAAACCGCGTGAATTGTGATCTACCCACCCCGAAACTTGCTGCAATGTTCACGTCACCCAATGGCAGTGCTCCTGAAGCAGGAAATGATCAATCTCAGAAAGACAAGCCCACCAATGGATCTCAAGGAGCTTCCGACACTGCCGAACACACTTGCACCAACTTATCAACATCACTGAACCCTCATTCGCGTCGAAAAAGGATTGTAGTGGGAATAACTGGTGCCACTGGCGCAATCCTCGGAATCAAGATACTCATCGCACTGCGGCGGCTAAATATCGAGAGCCACCTCATTATCAGCAAATGGGCCGAGGCAACCATAAAATACGAAACAGACTACTCGCCAAAGAACGTGCGTGCCCTTGCAGATTACACCCACAGCATCAACGATATGGCAGCCCCAGTGTCGAGCGGCTCTTTCAAGACAGACGGCATGATCGTGGTGCCTTGCTCAATGAAGACATTATCTGCGATTAGCTCCGGATACTGCGATGACTTGATCTCTCGGACTGCAGACGTTATGCTGAAGGAGCGGAGGAAGCTGGTACTCGTGGCGAGGGAGACTCCCTTGAGTGACATCCATTTACGGAACATGTTATCTGTCACACAAAGCGGAGCGATCATTTTCCCGCCGGTGCCTGCTTATTATATCAAGGCGGCTAGTATAGAGGGCCTTACGGACCAGACCGTCGGGCGCGTGTTGGATTTATTTGACCTCGATACGGATGACTTCGAACGATGGGAAGGATGGAAAAGGGCGACATGATCTAAGAGTAGTATCACACACAGGATTTGTTCATGTCTTGCAGCTAGCGAGATACTTCGTAACACAATGGAAATAGATCTCACGGATATCAGTGGATATCAAGCTTGAGCTTACGGCCTAGTAGGACATTTAGGTTGACCCCGTGTTAGTATCTCATCAAACTCATCATTGAGGAGAGTATCTCGAGTTGTATACCCCAGATTAAACGCTGAGGTGATAAGCTCGGTACGCCCTTTAGTGTAAGTAGTCAAGCGCTTACATAGGGAAGCCCCTGCAGGAAGTCAACCGAGTCAGTGAGTAAAGACCCCTCGTTATCGAAGGATTCCGAGGTAGTCCTGTCGATCTGACCGAGGTCAAGGCATCATCATGTTATCAGGCATACTGAATATCAGGCCAGGGGTTATACAGCTGCAGAGCCATTTCAGCAGGTTGGTAATAGTAGGCTCGGGGTGCAAGAGCTATAATTGGTCCACATTAAATAAAGCTTGATTTTGCCTGTCTATAGGGATATCATAAGGGGATATGCTATGTTGAATTCTATAGAGCGGAGACTAAGTACATGTAACTAACAATGACTCCATTTACAGATAAGTTCGCTACAATTCCATTTATACGCGTATCCCTATGGCACGTGCCTGAGGTTTCGTGGGCCAAACCCGAATCGGCTTTAGACCCGAAAACCATCCTCACGAAAAGCAAACCCGAAGCCCCGCCTGAATCATCCCAGACTCATATCAATTGAAACGCGAAATCGGAAACAGAAACGATGAGAACGACAATTGCGTGTGAGAGGTAACTACCGCATCTTTAATACCCATATGTATAGAACTAACATGGTTGTAGATGCAGGTAATACCGCCCTTCTAAGACCTAGGACTGCGCCTGACCACTGCCAATAGAAGATCGAAAGTCAAATGTAGACATAATGACCAGCCCCCTTGTGCAGGCTGCATAAAGAGTGGTTGCACTGAGACTTGTGTGTTGAGTGGCCCAGTGCTGGGTCAGAGCGTAGGGTCTAAAAGACCTGCTAAGAGACAGCGCTTGAGTGTTGATCAGAGGCAAACAGATGTCTCAGGTGATGTTTGGCAAGATGTCAATCAAGTCTTTGAACAGACGTCGCGAGCGCAAGTCATAAGTGCTATTAACTTGTTCCGGGCTCAGTTTCCTGAGTTTGGATTTCTTCATCCAGATGATCTTGAGTATCGACAAGATGAACTCAGTGTAGTCCAGAAGCTTCGACTCCTCGTTATTGTTGCAGTGTCACATCGATACTCGGGATCTTACACCGCAAATATTAACAACAAGAACATCCTCTTTATAGCGAACGAGATGCAGAAGAGGGTGACAAGTGGTCCAAGCCTCGCTCTCATTCAGACCTTCCTCATACTATCGCTCTGCAACTGGGGAGATGGAGATGGTTTCAATGCTTGGATGCATTGTGGTATCGCAACGAGAATGGCACAGGGCCTACTCAGCACTGGTTTCGCGAGCTGTGGCAAGAGAGAAACTCTGTCAGAGCTTGAAAAGAGAACCTTATGGACGTGCTTCAAGATGGACAGACTGTTGAGTTGCGGCAAGAGACGGCAGGCTATGTTCTCTGATGGAGACATGCATTTCTCGCTACCAGTAAACGACACCCAATTCCTCTTTGGGCAGAGTCCTCAAGCAGCACCTATAGATGACAGTTTGAAGGTCTACGGGCCTGATGATCATCTTGTTCTTCTCATTCGAGGTTTGCGTATCTGGTCGAGAGTTCACACGTGGATCGCTGAAGGCGGGAGAAGACAGCCTGGTATGACGGAACCAGAGCAGTGCCCGTTCAACGAGACTTCGGACTGGAGTAAGATGAAACAGGACCTGATCAAGTGGTGGGATTCTCAGGATGCGTTGATGAAGTATCCTGCTACAAAGGTATCGGTGCATGCCCAGCGAGGACAGGCTGAGAGGTTTGGATACATCAACTTGGTCTACTACGTCAGGTAAGTCTTTTCATCCCCAACTTGAGGTACAATACTCATCAGTAGTAGTTTACTCTTTCTCTGCCGAGAATTCATCCCCTTCAGCCCAGTAGACGAAGTCAAACCCCGCGGTCCCATCGAACCACCGCTCCTCAAAGCCCGAGGCCCTGATTCATTCTGGCTCCAAAACGTCTTCGATCTCTACGACGCAGCATCCCAAATATCCTCTCTCCTCTCCGATCTCGAACACGTCGGCTGTCCCCTCCGCACCCCATTCTCCGGCCTGTGCGCCTTCTCCTCTACTCTTTGGAGTATATACGGCGCAGCCTTTCCCAACTTCATGGGCTTCACGCCAAGTCAAACCGCAGACGCAGATGCCCAAGCTGAAAGGACTATGGCTGTTTTAGTAAGAATAGGCAAGGTTTGGAGATTGGCGGAGGAGTGGATTGATGTTTTGAATACGGCGAAGAGTATTATGACTAGGGTTAGTGAGGGGCGGAGGGTTAAGAGGTCGAGGTATGATTATCCCGAGTTGGAGGATTCTATTCATCTTGCGCCGTTGCAGGGGATGCCGAGACAGACGTTTGATAGACCTGCGGGGTTGGTTTCGGCGGATGATGGGTCGAAGTTGCATCAGTTGGTGGCAGGTGATGCTGAGCATGGCGTAGATACAGATGGCCTTGGATTTCTGGAGGAGACGAGTGGGAGCGAGTTTGTAGGTGAGGATTGGTGGAGATTACTGTCATTCTGTGATGATCCCCATCTTTTGTCAACGAGTATGGATAATATGGGTGACGATAACGTAGCTTAGAATCATTGATCTATTTCCAATTAATCATAGAAGTCAGTATGCTCTTGAAATAAGCCTATCGCGTATCTTGGTGAGAAGATAGTTGCAGTCTTGAAAGCTGTTGTCTCATTCGTTCGCATACCCTCGAAACCCGAAAACAGTATCCAGACCCGAATCGCCTTTTCTAAGCCGAGTGGCTTCAGCTCCACCTGCAACATGATAAGAACCGACGGAACATCGTTCTCTCTTTTATAAACTCACCCAATCCTCTACCCAAGATATTTTTCCCATCTCTTCATCTGAGCGACCATCTACTAAAGGATAGCTACTTATCTTACCTGACACAATGGGTGACCTTCAACTCTCGTCGGCCTCAGAGCCCCATCTCATGCACCGCTCCCTCCTCACCCGCCCAGAAACCGTAACATCCGCATCAGGCGTCTGGATCACCCTGTCATCCGACCGTAAAATCCTCGATGGCTGTGCAGGCGCTGCAGTCGCCATCATCGGCCACGGAAACACTGAAGTCCGCGACGCAATGGTCGAGCAGATGTCAAGTGTTTCATACGTGCACACCATGGCCTACACAACCAATAGTGCAGAGGATCTCGCAAACTATATCCTAGAAGGAGAGCCTTTTGACTTGACGAGGGCGTACTTTGTTGGTTCTGGGAGTGAAGCTATGGATTCGGCGATGAAGCTTGCGAGGCAGTATCATGTTGAGAATGGACAGCCGCAGCGAACCAAGTTTGTTTCGAGAAGGCAGGCTTATCATGGGAATACGATTGGCGCTATGAGCGTGGGTAGTTTTGTGGCGAGGAGGGCGCCGTATGAGGGTGCCATTCTTCTGGATAATGTGAGCTACGTTAGTCCAGCGTATGAATACCGAGTTCGAAAAGACGACGAAACGGAACAAGAGTACGCTCAGAGACTGGTCGATGAGCTTGAAGCAGAGTTCCAGGCTGTTGGTCCTGACACCATCATGGCCTTCGTTGCAGAGACAGTTGGCGGCGCAACAGCAGGCTGCATCTCTCCTCCAGCCGGATACTTCGAAGGTGTTGGAAAAGTCTGTCGAAAGTACGGTATTCTCCTTATCCTCGACGAAGTCATGTGCGGCGTCGGGCGGTGTGGAACATTCTTTGCCTTTGAGCAAGACGGCGATGTTCGTCCTGATATCGTCACCACGGGCAAGGGCCTTGGAGGCGGATACGCTCCTATCGCCGCGACTTTGGTGCACAGAAAGATCATTGAGACGTTGAAGAAGGGAACAGCGAGTTTCAACCATGGACATACATATCAAGCTCACCCCGTGAGTTGCGCAGCTGCATTAGCGATTCAGAAGATCATCCGTCGAGATAACTTGGTTTCGCGCGCTGCTACCCTCGGAGCACGATTACACAAGTCCCTTGTCGAAATCTTCCAGGATCTGGAGTTTGTTGGAAATATTAGAGGTAGGGGGTTGTTTTGGGGCATTGAGTTTGTCAAGGATAAGAAGACCAAGACGCCTTTTGATAGCAATATCAAGTTTGGCGTTAAGGTTCAGGAGAAGGCTTTTCAGTTGGGTTTGGCTGTGTATCCTGGTTCTGGGACTGCGGATGGGAAAGTGGGCGATCATGTTATTGTTTCGCCGCCGTTGACGATTACGGAGGATGAGATGGATGAGCTGCTTGTGTCGCTGAAGAGGGCTTATGATGACGTGGCTGCTAGTCTTAGCTGAGTTACACAGAATCCAAGATTATAGACATTTGTATATAAGAGTTCTGCAGTCATCCAAAGACTGAACATTTTTTGGTCCTTACTGTCTGGCCTCTAATAGTCGTCATGTTCATTTATATATCGGAGGCTATTCCCAACTTCCTCCCATGCCTTGGGAAGTAAGAAAACCCGACTCTTGAGGTGGCCAAAATAAACTTAGGAAAAGGTGCCCATAATTAGGTTGAATTTATCTGAATACTTTGATCGCTTATAGTTAAGATCCTAAGTTTTCTTGCGGTCTCCCCTCACCATGGTAGCCCATTTGAGACAACAAGGCGTGGGAGGGTATCTTTATATCCTCCTGGTTGGCTTCTTTCCTCTCCTCTCTCCACCAGCTGAATCAAGGTTGTCCGCCACATTTACAATCTCAATTGTGGGCTCGATTGGTGACTTACAGCATGTTCTCACCTCCAAGTTTAGCCTGGATCCAGAGGAAATCATAGATGTGTTTCGCTGGAATTCCATAAGTGTGAGTGTAAACGATATCAAGAGCAAGAAGTATTCCACGAGCTTAATCCTATTAACAGTGAACGTAGGTAGTTTGGTTGTTTCTGTTAGTCATATCATGCCCGTTGCTTGGCGTAAGCAGCCACTCGAGAGGGTGAGACATGAAACTGGAAATACGGGGGGTTAAGGCTGCAAGTGCTGCACTTTGCTATTATTCATCCGTACATCGCATTGCCCGTACAGAAGACTATTATTACTGTATCTTGTCGTCGATCACATTTGTTACTATGGGTAGAAGGGTAGGCAGTCTGGTTTCTCCAGACAAGGGAGTTTCAAGCACAATGGAAGAAGTATGGTCGCGGGCTCAAGGCATGGAGGCTGCTGTCTCACTACTAGGTTGTGGCATTCTATTTAAAGCGAAGAGGCGTTATTAATTGGCGGAGATGTCAGTGCTCTCTACAGCCACAGCGCGAAGCCTGCCATAAGCTGCATATTTGCCAATAGCCTGCTTCTCAAAACAAGGCTGTGAAAAGAAATGAAACTTGGCTCTTCCAATAAATTCCAACCCATGTGCTTCTGTAGATCATTCGACCTCCTCCACTACACACTGCCTCTTGTGTCCTCTACGAAATGTTCTCATCACCAAGGTCTCCGCCTTCTCACATCGAGACCGATCGTGAACGAGACGAACGGTCGATCGCCGCTACCGACGACATTATGCTTCTGCGCCCGGACGAACGCCGTGAAGCTCAGACGTCTCAGAGCTCTTATTTAGCTCGTGATGAAGCTAAGCCTGTAAAGCATGGCATAAAGTTCCCTGGCCTTGCCTTCATGAAGCGCCGCAGCGACGACTTCTGGAATGTTTGGCAGGTTTACAGACATAAGCCTTGGAATATGTTTCTTTTGGTCCTTGTTGGCACTGTGTTCGCTGTTGGTCATCACCTGTTCTACCTCCGCCTTAATGGGAAAGAGGCTGTCAACCAGTCTCTGATGTTACGGTACGGGACTATCGTTGCATTCTGTGCCAAAGCTAGTCTTGGTACGGCTGTTACTATTGCGTTTCACCAAAGAGCCTGGAGAGTGGTCCGAAATAAAACAGCCCGGGTTGAGACTATCGACTCGATATTCACCGCCAACTCGGATATCTTCTCCCTTTTCACCTGGGGCTCTATTCGTAAAGCAAAGATTGGCACTCTCCTTGCGCTTTACTGCTGGGTCACTCCTCTTGTGGTTGTATTGACTTCTGAGACTTTGTCGGTTTCTGTCGGTGTCCTTGAAGAAACTACGACATGCACATCTATCCGGACCTTGAACTTTGAAAACGAGGAGAAGGTATATTGGCGGAATCCCCAGAAAATCGATGACCAGTTTCTGATGTCCATGTCTTTATGGAATTCAACTTTTGACTACAGTGTGAGTGACTTCAAGGGGGAATACTTTGACTATTACACCTACCCTAGCAGGCAGGTCGACAACTTCGTTGCTACGAAATCGATGCTGATGGGCGAGGCCATAGTTCGCAAGGAGTCGGCGTTTGAGATCTGTGGAGAGGGATGGAACTGTTCCTATGTCATCAACTTTGTTACTCCTGGCTATAAGTGTGAGAAGCTAGCATCTGGAGTAAATTCTGAAGTCAAGAAGCTTGGGAATGCTGCAGCACCATTCAACACATCTGTGTTGGCGCCATTAGGAAACCTGACATACTACGCCGTCAACGACCGCGAGTATGACAACCCCCAAATGGTATCTTATCCTGGGGGTAGGCCGAAGGCACATCCTCCGTATCCGAAAAACTTTGGAGCCTTCAGAACGGAGCCTATCATGTGGATTGGCTATGCAACGGTGGATGACCTTTCTGTCCCTCAGCCAGATATGCCAGGCACAGAGGAATACATCAAGGCATATACGCCCGTTATCATCGGGTGCGAGCATTACGAAGTCAACTATACTGCCCAATTCAATTACACAGGCGGTTCACAATTTGTTGACATTAAGAAACGCGAATACCTAAGAAGGGTGATTGATACGACTTACATATCGGAGAAAGACCCCGACAAGAGGTTGAAAGACCGAACACAGGCCGTCCCTGACAGAAACTACGTATTCCCTACGGACGTCAAAAGATACCGCCGAGTAGCTGCCTACCATTCCATCGGCTTTAGGTTGAGGCAATGGCTCAACGGGACTACCACAATGCCGAATTACAATGTAAATTCCGAGGTTTTGTCTACGCGGTTGCTCACGCAGGTTAATTACCTCCCCGTCAAGAACCTTGATCAAGAAATCCGAAACTTTTATGAGGACATCCTCATTTCGATCTTTTCAGACCGTTCCTTCAATGTAGTCTCGTGGGCGGCGAATGGGAAACCGTCTGGTGTTGCCAAAGGAGATCCTTCAACCGCCTATCCCTGCCAACGTCAAAGGATAGCTACTTTCTTTCGCTATAGCATGGCCCAGCTTCTTAGCGTATATGCGGCAAGTATATTTCTGGCGGGCATTGGCGTGTTATTGGGGTTGCAGGCTTATCTTGAGGAGGGCGCTATGCGCGATATGAAGCCGTCCTCGATAATAGAGGCTTCGCGGGCGTCGAATCTTGATGTACTGAGGGCTCGGCAAGGAGGCGGTGTCAAGATTGGGTACGGACTTGTTCATGAAGAAGCTGGTAGGAGTGTGAGAAGTTTTGGGGTCGAAGGAAATGTGCAGCAGTAAGGACGAAGGACGACGGATGTGTTACTTGCAGTTGAGGCTTGTAGCTGAGAGCTTAAACCAGCAGAGAGAACTTAGACGAAGGATGACTGGAACACACGATGGTTACTATACTTGCTTTGGTCACAGAGAAGAACACTAGTCGCCCAAGATCGAATTGACCTGTAATAGTGTCTATATGGGCGGCGTTCTGGAGGGTCACCGATCGGCGAACAGCACCGATACATGGCGCTGATGGGAGTCTTAACAGCAGACATAAGTCGAAGACCATGCAAAAGTTCTCCACGAGTCAGATTGACTTGACTCTCTAAAATACAACAGACATATTCGCTGCTGTTAGTACATTAGCTCGAACTTCACTACTCCGTACCAATTTGGACTTACTGTAAGAATGGGGTGGGCGGGCTGTTTAATCTGACCCGTGCGATTGATTTGAGATGCAGAACCAAAATACAAGGATCGAAATCGGCTTTTTATAGCTGTTCCTTACTGTGTGAGAGCGCCGAGGCTGTATTGACGCTTCCCATTGTTGAGGATAACTGTCAATATGCTCATAGCGAGTGTCCACTGGTGGCGGCCATTTGTCGAGTCCCGTGTAACGGTCAACAGCCACCACGTCCTCTATAGGGCCGCTGCCGGATCACTTCTGCTTCTGATTATGGCACCGAGACCTTTTTCAAGGCTTATACCTATTAGTTACAGGCTTTCGGCCGTTGTTTGCTCGTAGACATCGGGCATCCGTTCTTTATTGAATCATGTCCTAGACTGCCGACCTGACTTGTCCACACATCTGCATCTGTTCGTTTCTCTCCAGCCTAAAGGAGGAAAGAAAACTTAAGACCTCAACCCTACGGGATGAAAATATGTAGGTAAATTTAGTCTAAGCTAAGGGGACTCTTTGCTAAGTTTATTTTAATACCCTATGTATATCAAGGTTCGGTGTTTTCTTGCTCCCTGAGGGCAGCACAGTGTAGCAAGCTTTTGAGAGGTATGTCTGGATACTCAATTGGCCGGAAAGTTGATTGGACAATTCCGCTGTCAGTCATGAGTCTCATGACCTTCAGCGACAATGAATCCGTCTACCCATTGCAGATCGACAACACTTCCGAATGACTGCATATCCCACAGCTACCAGGCGAGAAAACAGCGAATCTTAGTATAGGGTGTTAAAAATAAACTCAGTGAAAGTTATCCTAAGCTTAGGCTATATTACCTAAGTCTTTTAGGATCGGGGTCCTGTTTTCTTTCGTCCCGTAGCCAGCAACTCTTAACCTACCGAGGGCTGTCTCCCCGCATATGCATCCCACGTCTCAGGGTGTATACAGAGTGGGTTGACTGTTGTGCCTCAGAGTGATGTCTCGGCAGCTGCAGCATTGGCTTAAAAGCCGCCCACGGCCCGCGGCCTTGTGTTCCAGCGTATCATATCGAACCACTCCAGACCATTCTTCAACAGACTGACACAATACTTTCCAATAACTTTGACGACTCTCAAAGTTTATCAAGAATAGGAACTCGTGTTCAATTAAAGCAAGACGATGGAAGCATGGTGAGGTCGGTTACTCGGCCGTTAGTGAAGAGGCTTAGACACGCACGATACGAGTACGACAAACCCAATGAAGAACAGCCCTACCATCAACCACAGCAACTAGAAACAAAAGGGACCCTTTGTTTCATGCAGTGAGTGTCGGGGTTCCGGGAGTGTTTCGGACAGTCCACGGAGTCCGTGCAACACCAAACTCCGCGCTCTTCAGCGGGCGAATATGGGACGACGCGGGGACGAAATCTTATGTAATCATTCATCGGGCTTATGGTCTAGGGGTATG